>NC_057863.1:138309193-138612693 GCF_019393635.1 Dromiciops gliroides | reverse complement strand
GATCATCTAAGCTTTTTACAGATGAGGGAACTGAGGTCTGTGGAGTTTGAACTTCCTTCTTTGTATTTTTTGCCCTAGTGCCTGGCACATAGTAAGTACATAGTACTTTGCCTGTGCTCTTAGCAATGAACCTGGTACTTAATAAATTCTTGTTGGTTGACTGCCTTCAAGGTCAAGGCACTTTTTTTAAAGCTCTTTCGAAGGGCTTTGTAAGGCTCAATCAATATAAAGAACAGGAAGTGCTGGGTAAAGGTCATCCATAATGATGAAAGCCCTTTACCATTGGCTTCTGCAGAGTGATAATGCAATTGGAAAGATGAAAAAGGTCACTTTTCCCCCCAGGCTAGTCAGGGTAGGCAGCAGACCTTGGCCAACCATATAATACTACCAGCAGGGCACAGAATTGGGGCACTTTCTCTGCTTTTCCCCTTATTTTCTCCCAGTTTTACCTTGACTGTCCACATAAAGAATATTTAATAAAGCTCGAAGGAATTCAACCTCAGACATGGAACATGGTGCAAAAGCCTAGAGATGGGAACTGAGAGATGAAGTGTTATATTTGAGGGATTCTCAGCTATCAAGTAGATGTTTACACATCCAGAGATAGCCTAATTCTTTCCCAATGACTGTATTCTGCATGTCAATTTTAATAGTTGCATCATTGTTTCTGTCACTAGGTCCATATGCCTTGAACACCCATGAAAGAGTGATAACCTGAGTGAGCTCCATAATCCCAAGACTGGGCAAACCTATTCACCTAGTGGCTTACAGGTTAAATTAATTTTATAAGGTCTAAATTTTCTTTCTTTTTCTTTTCTTTCTTTCTTTCTTCATTTTTTTGCAGGGCAATAAGGGTTAAGTGACTTGCCCAGGGTCAAACAGCTAGTAAGTGTCAAGTGTCTGAGGCCGGATTTGAACTCAGGTCCTCCTGAATCCAGGACCAGTGCTTTATCCACTGAGCCACCTAGCTGCCCCCCAACATCTAAATTTTCAAGCAAAGAATGGGAAGGATTTGTATTGCTTCCCTCAAGTTGAGAAGGGAACTTGAAGGTTTGTTTCTACTTCCTCATTTTTACAGCTGAAGAAACTGAGTCCCATGAGTTGCAGTGACTTAAACATATAAAATCAAGATTTGAATTCAGCTCCTCTATCTCCAAATCCAACCCTTTTGCCTAATGTAGCATAGCTTCTTTTTCTTATCTAGGTTGGATTTCATGGCCCAGAGGGCAATTCTGTGACCATTACTGTATAGGGAGAGCCTCCTTTGATATACATGTCTATATTTTTATTGATTACAAACATGTGGATCAATCACATATTTCCAAACACATGCCTATTTTAATTGAACTCTGGGAAACACTTGTCTAAGACCCCACTAGGAACCCTTTTTACCCTTCCATTGGACTGTGACCACCTGGAAAAAGGCACAGATTGTGGTATTTACTTTCTTTGTAACCTCAGTGGCTTGTACACAGTAGGAATTTTATCAATGTTTGTGACTGGTGATGATAGCAATGAAGAAATGGCCAAACCTGCTGCCTCATTCTAGGTTCCTCTTGTCCATGTTATCCTATTAATCCCAAGTTGGGCTCCACCTAATGAGCTAAATGCCTTTCTTCTGACATCAAGAAGATGCCAGTATTTGTTGGCTCTACCCATCACTAGGAATACAAAAAAAAAAATTGAAAACCTCTACTGATGAGGAGCTAATTATCTACTGGAATAGCCTGTTTGTTTTGGGGTCAACTATCGTTGTTCAGAAACAGAATGAAATATGAAAGTAGGATCACATTTGTGAAGAAGATCCTTCTAGAAAATGTTCCAAACTGGTGCTTAGGAAGCTTCTTAGGCATGTTCCTTGATGTCATGGTGGTATTTAATGGGGAAGGAATTCATGAAAATTTATCAACCTTTTGGCATGCTTTGTCAGGAATCAGAGGCAATATTGCAATTTATCAAATTGTAGGGGAGGCAATGTGTTTGAAGCACTTAGCTATTTCTTTTGTTGTCGTTGTTCTTTTTTGTTTTGGGTATTTTGTTTGTTTGTTTGTTTTGTTGGGGCAATGTGGATTAAGTGACTTGCCCAGGGTCATACAGCTAATAAGTGTAAAGTTTCTGAGTCCAGATTTGAACTCAGGTCCTCCTGAATCCAGGGCTCGTGCTGTATCCACTGAGCCATCTTGTTGTCCAGCACTTTGTTATTTCTAGAGGAAAGGGATAGCAAGCAAATTTCTTACCTTTTTAATAGATCTTCTCTCATCTCTGTCCTCTGCAATAGCCTAATAGTTGATTTCATATCTTCAACCCTCTGCACTCAAATCTATACTCATTTACCAAAGTGATCTTCCTAAAGCACAGGTCTAACATTACTACCCTCCTACTCAATAAACTTTAGTGGCCACCTATCACCTATAGGTCAAAAAAATAAAATCTCCTTTTAAATGTTGAAATCTCTTTATAACCTGCCACCTTCCCACCTTTCTAGTCTTATATCTTATATCCACCAAATATCCTCTGGTACAATGACACTAACTTCCTCATTCTCATGTCTTCACTACTTTAAGACTTCTTTGACATATCTGCTATGCTATAAGAGCTTCATTTTTGGGAAAATCTATTCATCTTAGAGAATATAATTAGCCTTAGTACTCAAATTGCTCACTACCTTCAGCCCCTCTGGAGGACAGAACCATGAATTTCCATATCTCCATTTAAAGACTGGGATGTGAAAGACTTATCATTTCCCACCTAGCCACACTACTTCAAGACTTCTCTAATTTATTCAAAATGTCTGCACATCAGGTATCTTCCCAATTTTTAGCTTCATTTTGCATGTTATATTATCCCATAATATTATGGGTTTTATAGCTATTCTGTGGAATATCTGTATTTCCAAATAAGTCATCTTTGCAAGGAAGTTAGATTGTAGCCATATGCTTGTCAAAAAAAGAGATTAAATTGGAACTATGGCATTTTCATTTTTTCCCTTGATTTTTCTAAGAATGTTATATGCATATATAATTATTTTATTTATTTTGTCATTTAAAAAAAATTTGAACTCCAACTTATCTTCATCAATGCTTCAATCTACATTCAGAATCTAGTTTTCTTTCTGAAGGTGGATAACATTTACATTATAGATTCTTTGAAATTGTCTTATATCATTGCCTTTATGAGATTTGCCATGTCCTTCATAGTTTATGATCATAATAATATTCCTGTTATACTATACACTGTTCCCCTGGCTCTGCTCACTTCTGTTTGTATCAGTTCATATAAGTCTTTACAATTTTTCCCCTAAAACCATCCCTCTTGTCATTTGCTTTAGCATGAGTATGCCATCAAAATGACATACAATTTATTCAGTCATTCCCCAACAGCTTGGTATCCCTACAAATTCTAAATCTACCACAAGAAAAAGAGCTGCTGTTATTATTTTTGCACATAAAGGTGATTTTCCTTTTTTTAAATCTTTGAAATATAGACCCACTATAATACCACTATGAAGAGGTATTACTTGATCAAAGGGTTTGCTGGGTTTTATAGCTCTTCATTCATAGTTACAAATTGTTCTATATAATGGTTGAATCAGTATACCACTTCAGCAACAGTACATTAGTGTCTCAATTATTCCCATACCCCTTCCAACATTTGTTGTTTTCCTTTTTTAATATATTAGCCAATTTTACAAGTGTGGAGTGGTAAGTCAGATTTGTTTTAATTTGCATTTCTCTCATAAAGATTGATTTAGAGCATTTCTTCCATTTGATTATAGATAGTTTTGATTTGTCTGAAAACTGCCTGTTCATATATTTTCACCATTTAATAATTAAGGAATAGCTCTTATTTCTTTAAATTTGACTCAGTTCTCTATATATTAGAGAGATGAAATCTTTATCAGAGAGAGTTGTAAATTATTTTCACAGTTGTGATTACTATGGCTTTATCACTATGCTATTTCCAGTTTGTGAAGGTGCCATCTATAGTTGAGGGAAAAAAATGTATTTATTTATATCACCATTCAATTTAATTCAGAGGCCTATCATATCTAAATTTTCTAATATTTTTTGTTCACTTCCTTAACATCTTATTTATTTTATGGTTAGTTTTATATAGCTCTTAGAGGGGAAAAATTGAGGCACCCCACTAGTATGGTTTTACTGTATATTTCTTCCTGTAATTTATTCAACTTTTCATTTAAGAATTTGGATGCTATGCCATTTGGATGCTATTCAAATATGTTTAATATTTCTATTTCATCATTGTATATAGTACCTTTTGGCAATACATAGTTTCCTTGTTTATCTATTTTAATTAGATGTATTTTGAGTGATCTCTTAAACTCACACCACAATCACTACATAAAAATCCAAATAATGCCATAGGACAATTCCTGGAGCAGCAAAATCCACAGAAGAATGTGCTGAGATCACTGTCCAACCAAAAACAGCTTAGAAGGTTGAAAGGAGGGAGGTGCTGTGCTGAGACAGGAGTGGAGTCCAATCCCACAGTCATATTCACACAGATCCAGTTCCAGGAAGGCCTTGTCAGAGAAAGAGACACCCAGAGCCTCTAAATCAGCTGCAGCATCAGTGTTGTCTGGAACTAAGTTCATGGGTCTGGAGAGAGGACTGAGCCCTTGAAATGGGGGAGATTACAGGGGTCTCTGCTCATGCTGAGGCAGAACTTAGGTTTTTCACCCTTGGTGGGGACCAGGAGGAAAGCTTGAGTAGCAGTGGCCCAAGTAGGGGAGGGGCACAGGCTCATCAGGGCTAACAACCACAGCACGCAAAGCTGATTGATTAGCAAGTTGGTCTGGGGTCATCTACAGACCAGGTAATAGGCCAGGTGAGTGAAGAACCCGCTCCTGCTTAAATCATACCACCTGGGACCTCCTGAGCTTGGGATAGTGCCACCTGGAAACAGTACCCCAATTTGAGGATCTAAAAAGTCAAGTAAAATAAAGACAAGATGATAAGACAGAGAAAGGGCAGGACCATAGAAAGTGTCTTTAGTGACAAGAAAAATTGTGGTGCACCCTCAGAGGAAGATCGAAATAACAGGGCCCCTATATCTAAAGCTTCCAAGAAAAATACGAATTGTTCTCAGGCCATAGAGGTGCTCAAAAAGGACTTTGAAGATAAAGTTAGAGAGGTAGAGGAAAAAATGGAAAGGAAAATGAGGGTGATGCAAGAAAGATATGAGAAAAAAGTCAACAGCTTGAAAAGTAAAATGGAAAAGGAAATACAAAAGTTCTCTGAGCTCTAAGAATTAGAATTTAACAAATGGAAGCTAGTGACTTTATGAGAAAGCAAGACACAATAAAGCAAATCCAAGTTAAAAAAAAAAAAAAAGAGGGCAATGTGAAATATCTTCTTGGAAAAACTGTTGACCTGGAAAATAGATCCAGGAGAGATAATTTGACAATTATTGGTCTACCTGAAAACTATGATCAAGGAAAGAGTTTACTTATCCTATTCCAAGAAATTGTAAGGGAAAACTGCCCTGATATTCTAGAAGCAGAAGGTAAAGTAGAAATTGAAAGAATCCACTGAAAACCTCCTGAAAGAGGTCCCAAAAGGAAAACTCCCAGATTCCAGAGTACTCAGGTTAAGAAGAAAATATTTCAAGCTGCCAAAAAGAAAGAATTCAAGTACTATGCAACCACAGTCAGGATAGCACATGATCTAGCAGCTTCTACATTAAAAGGGGTTCTGCAGTGGCTGAGGTTCTTATATCTGAGGACTGGTTTTGGCTGGGGTCCTCCTGGGTCCAGTGTGGATACTTTGTCCACTATGTCACCTAGCTGCCCCATGATGAGATCTTTAGGGTAAAACTGAGGGTTGAGAGGAATGCACTGGAAGAAAGGGAAGGGCAGAGGTAGCATGGGGTAAAATCCCACATAAAAGAAACAATAAAAGGCTTATGGAGTGGGGGAAGAGATGGTGGAGAAGCAGGGCAATAAATGAACTTTATACTCATCAAAATAGGCTTAAAGACCTTAATCTCTTCAGAGTTCGCTCTGGGAGGAAATCACACACAGGCAATTAGGTGGAATAATCTATTTAATCTGGGTAGTAAATGAGCCTAACACTCCTCAGAATTGGCTCAAAGACCTTAATTTTATCAGAATTGAATCAAGGAGGGAATAACATACACACTCAATTGGGTGGAGTAATCTCTCTAACCCTGCAGGAAAATAGGACAGGAAGGGGATAAAGAGAGAGGGACAAAAGAAGGGAGTACAGATTGGGGGACGGGACAGACAGAAGCAAATTCCTTTTGTAGAGGGATAGGGTAAAAGAAGATAGATCATAAAGTAAATATCATGGGGACGGGAATAGTATGGAGGGAAACAGTTAACAATAGTATTTATGAAAAAGAGAAAAAGGGGGAAAACTGTGCAAAAAATGTTTATAGCAACTCTTTGAGGAGGCTAAGAATTGGGGATCAAAGGAATGTCCATAAATTGGGGAATGACTGAAGAAGCTGTGGTATATGATTATAGTGGAATGGTATTGTGCTATACAAAATAACAAGCAGGATGATCCTGGAAAAACTTGGAAAGACTCATAAGAACTGATATATAATGAAGTAAGCAGAACTGGGAGGATATTATGCATCCTGACAACAGTATTTTTCTTTTTTTTTTAATAAAGTATTTAATTTTTTTCCCATTACATGTAAAGATGGTTCTCAACTTTTGTTTATACAAACTTTCCAACTTCAGATTTTTCTCCCTCCCTCCCCTTCCTCCCCCTACACCAAGAAAGCAGGAAATCTGATACACACACATAATAACATTAAACATATTGCTGCATTAGTCATGTTATAAGAGAAAAATCAGAGCAATGAGGAAAAACCTCAAAATAGAAAAACAACAGCACCAAAACCAAAAGAAATAGTATGGTTCATTCAGCATCTATACTCCATAGGTCTTTTTTTTTTTTTTTCCTGGATTTGGAGATCCTCTTCCATCATGAGTTCCCTGGAACTCTTCTGTACCATTGCATTGGTGAGAAAAATATAGTCCATCACAGTAGATCAACACAGAATGTTGATGATACTGTACACAATGCTCTTCTGGTTCTGCTCATCTCACTCATCATCAGCCCATGCAAGACCCTCCAGGTTTCTCTGAATGCCTCCTGTTCATTGTTTCTTACAACACTATAGTATTCCATAACATTCATATACCACAACTTGTCCAGCCATTCCCCAAATGATGGGCATCCCCATAACTTCCAATTCCTTGCCACCACATAAAGAGCAGCTATAAATATTTTTGTACATGTGGGTCCTTTTCCCCTTTCCATGATCTCTTTGCGAAAAAGACCCAAAAATGGTATTACTGGGTCAAAGGGTATGTACAGTATTATAGCCCTTTGGGCATAATTCCAAATTGCTCTCCAGAATGGTTGGATCAGTTCACAGCTCCACCACAATGCATTAGTTTTCCAATTTTTCCACAGCTTCTCCAACATTTATTATTTTCCTTTTTTGTCATTTTAGCCAATCTGATAGATGTCAGGTGGTACCTCAGAGTTGCTTTAATTTGTATCTCTCTAATCATTAGAGATTTATGGCATTTTTTCATATGAGGATAGATAGCTTGCTTTGGTTTCTTCATCAGAAAACTGCCTGTTCATATCCTTTGACCATTTCTCAATCGGGGAATAACTTGGATTCTTGTGAATTCGATTTAGTTCCCTATATATTTTAGAAATGAGGCCTTTATCAGAAGTACTGGCCATAAAAATTGTTTCCCAGCTTTCTGCCGACCCTTCTAATTTTGGATGCATTGCTTCTGTTTGTACAAAATTTTTTTAATTTAATGTAATCAAAAATCATCTATTTTGCATTTTATAATACTCTCTATCTCTTGTTTGGTCATAAACTGTTTTCCTTTCCAAAGATCTGAAGGCTAGACTATTCCTTCCTCTCCTAATTTTCCTATGGTATCACCCCTTATGTCTAACTAATGTATCCATTTTGACCTTATTTTAGTATAAGGTGTAAGATGTTTGTCTATGCCTAATTTCTGCCATACTATCTTTCAGTTTTCCCAGCAGTTTTTGTCAAATAATGAGTTCCTATCCCAGAAGCTGGAGTCTTTGGGTTTATCAAACACTACATTATTAGTGTCATTTACTACTGTGTTTCCTATGCCTAGCCTATTCCATTGATCCTCCACTCTATTTCTTAGCCAGTACCAGATAGTTTTGATGACTGCCGCTTTATAGTAAAGCTCCAGGTTTGGTACCACTAACCCACCTTCCTGTGCATTTTTTTTTCATTATTTCCCTGGATATTCTTGATTTTTTGTTTTTTCCAGATGAATTTTGTTATTATTTTTTCTAGCTCTATAAAAAAAATTTTAGGTAGTCTGATTGGTATGGCACTGAATAAGTACATTAATTTAGGTAGTATTGTCATTTTAACTATATTAGCTCTGCCTCTCCATGAGCAATTGATATCTTTCCAATTATTATATCTGATTTGATTTGTGTGAAGAATTTTTGGTAATTGTGTTCATAGAGTTCCTGGGTTTGTCTTGGCAAGTAGATTCCCAACTATTTTATATTATCTACCGTTACTTTAATTGGAATTTCTCTATCTCTTGCTGCTGGACTTCATTGGTAATGTATAGAAATGCTGATGATTTATGTCAATTTATTTTATATCCTGCTACTTTGCTAAAGTTGTTAATTGTTTCAAGTAATTGTTGAGTTGATTCTCTAGGATTCTTTAAGTATACCACCATATCATCTGCAAAGAGTGATAGTTTTGTTTCCTCCTTGCCTATTCTAATTCCTTTAATTCCTTTCTCTTCTCTGATTGCTAAAGCTAACATTTCTAGTACAATATTAAATAATAGGGGTGATAATGGATATCCCTGTTTCACCCCTGATCTTACTGGGAAGGTCTCTAATTTATCTCCATTGCATATAATGCTTGCTAATGGTTTTAGGTAGATACTGTTTATTATTTTAAGGAAAGCTCCACCCATTCCTAAATTCTCTAGTGTTTTTATTAGGAATGGGTGCTGTATTTTATCAAAAGCTTTCTCTGCATCTATTGAGATAATCATAAGAATTTAATTAGTTTTCTTATTGATGTGGTTGATTATGTTAATAGATTTCTTAATGTTGAACCAGCCCTGCATTCCTGGTATAAATACCCCCTGGTCATAGTGTATAATCCTGGTAATGACTTGCTGTAATCTCCTTACTAATATCTTATTTAAGATTTTAGCATCAATATTCATTAGGGAAATTGGTCTATAATTTTCTTTCTCTGTTTTTGCTTTGCCTGGTTTTGGTATCATCACCATATTTGTGTCATAAAATGACTTTGGTAGAACTCCTTCTTTACCTATTTTTCCAAATAATTTGTATAATATTGGAATTAATTGTTCTTTAAATGTTTGGTAAAATTCAGCCTTAAACCCATCTGGCCCTGGGGATTTTTTCTTAGGGAGTTCATTAATGGCTTGTTCAAATTCTCTTTCTAATATGGGTTTATTTAAGGATTTTATTTCTTCTTCAGTTAACCTGGGCAGTTTGTATTTTTGTAAATATCCAATCCATTCCATTTAGATCGTCAAATTTATTGGCATACAGTTGGGCAAAATAATTCCTAATTATTGATTTAATTTACACTTCATTGGTGGTAACATCACCCTTTTCATTTTTGATACTGGTGATTTGGTTTTCTTCTTTCTTTTTTTTAATCAAATTAACCAATATTTTATTCATAACCAATATTTTTTCATAAAACCAGCTCTTAGTTTTATTCATTAATTGTATAGGTTTTTTGCTTTCAATCTTATTAATTTCTCCTTTAATTTTCAGGATCTCTAGTTTAGTATCTAACTGGGGATTTCTAATTTGTTCTTTTCTAGCTTTTTAAGTTGCATGCTCAATTCATTAATCTCCTTTTTCTCTTTTTTATTCATGTAAGCATTTAGAGCTATAAATTTTCCCCTAAGCACTGCTTTGGCTGCATCCCATAGATTTTGGTATGTTGTCTCATTATTGTCATTTTCTTGGATATAGTTATTGATTGTTTCTATGATTTCTTGTTTGGCCCATTCATTCTTTAGAATGAAATTATTTAGTTTCCAATTGATTTTCATTCTACTTTTCCCTGGCTCTTTCTTACATGTAATTTTTATTGCATCATGATCTGAAAAGGATGCATTTACTATTTTTGCCTTTCTACATTTAATTATGATGTTTTTGTGCCCTAATACATGGTCAATTTTTGAAAATGTGCCATGTACTGCTTAGGAAAAGGTATATTCCTTTCTATCCCCATTCAATTTTCTCCAGACATCTATGATGTCTAACTTTTCTAGTAATCTATTCACCTCTTTCATTTCTTTCTTATTTATTTTTTGGCTAGAATTATCTAATTCAGAGAGGGGGAGATTCAGATCCCCCAGTAGTATAGTATTATTGTCTAATTACTCTTGTAACTCATTTAACTTCTCCTCTAAGAACTAGGCTGCTATACCACTTGGCACATACAGATTTAATATTGATATTACTTCATTATCTATAGTACCTTTAAGCAAGATGTAATTTCCTTCCTTATCTCTTTTAATGAGATCTATTTTTGTCTGCACTTTGTCTGAGATAAGGATTGCTACCCCTGCTTTTTTTACTTTAGCTGAAGCATAATATATTCTACTCCAGTCTTTTACCTTTACTCTGTGGGTATCTCTCTGCTTCAAATGTGTTTCTTGTAAACAGCATATTGTAGGATTCTGGTTTTTAATCCACTCTGCAGTTCGCTTCCATTTTATAGCAGAGTTCATCCCATTCACATTCACAGTTATTTTTACTGACTGTCTATTCCCCTCCATTCTATTTACCCTCTTTGTACTTTTCCCCCCTTCTTTCACCTTATTCCTCCTCATCGATGTTTTGCTTCTTATCCCTTCCCTCCCTTTTTATCACCCCCCTCCCTTTTCTTTACCCTTTTCTCCCTTGCTTTTGTCCTCCCTTCTATCAGTCCCCCTCTTTCCCCTCCCCTTTTACTTCACTAAAGAATGAGCTAACTTTCTTTATCACAATGAACATATATGTTATTCCCTCTTTGAATCAAATCTAATGAGAGTAGGGTTGAAACAATGTTCACCCCTCCTTACTTTCCCTCTGTCGTAATAGGTTTTTTTTTTCACCTCTTCATATAATTCACCCCATTCCACCTCCCCTTTCCTCTCCTCCCCATAGACTCCCTTTTTAACCCCCTAATTTTCTTTGTATCATCACATCAAAGAAAATTTATATTTATACCCTCTGTGTAAAGTCCTCTCTGCCCAAACACATTTACGGTTATGAGTATTATCTTCCCATGCAGGGATGTAAACAGTTTAACCTAACTGAGTAATTTTTTCCCCTCTGTTTACCTTTTTAAACTTCTCTTGTGTCTTCTATGTTAAAATCAAATTTTCTATTCAGTTCTGGTAATTTTTTCAGGAAACAGTGAAATTCCCCAATGTCATTGAATGTCCATCTGTTCCCCTGAAAGAGAACGTTCAGTTTTCCTGGGTAATAAAGCCTTGGCTGCAGTCCAAGCTCTTTGCCTTCCTGGAATATCACATCCTAAGCCTTGCAGTCCTTTAATGTTGAAGCTGCCAGGTCCTGAGCAATCCTGACTGTGGCTCCATGTTATTGAAATTGCTTCTTTCTGGCTGATTGGAGTATTTTCTCCTTCACCTGATAATTCTGGAATTTGGCTACAATATTCCTTGCAGTTTTCCTTTTGGGGTCTCTTTCAGGTGGTTATCGGTGGATTCTTTCAATGATGATTTTATCCTCTGATTCTATGATATCAGGGCAGTTCTCCTTAATAATTTCCTGGAATATGGTGTCTAGATTCTTTTTCTGGTCATGGCTTTCAGGCAGTCCAATGATTCTCAAATTGTCTCTCCTGGATCTATTTTCCAGATCAGTAGCCTTTCCAATGAGGTATTTCACCTTCTCTTCTATTTTTTCATTCTTTTGATTCTTCTTGACTGATTCCTGGTGTCTCATGGATTCCTTATCTTCCAACTGTCCAATTTTAATTTTTAAGCCATTGTTTTCTTCAGTGAGATTATGCACCTTTTTTCCATTTGGCCAAATGAATATTTTTTTTGGGTGGGGCAATGGGGGTTAAGTGACTTGCCCAGGGTCACACAGCTTGTAAGTGTCAAGTGTCTGAGGCTGTATTTGAACTCAGGTATTCCTGAATCCAGGGCTGGTGCTCTATCCACTGTGCCACCTAGCTGCCCCCAAAGTGAATTTTTTTTTTTTTTGGTGAGGCAATTGGGGTTAAGTGATTTGCCCAGGGTCACACAGCTAGTAAGTGTCAAGTGTCTGAGGCCAGATTCAAACTCAGGTCCTCCTAACTCCAGGGCCGGTGCTCTATCCAATGTTCCACCTAGCTGCGCCATGAATTTTTTAAGGCATTGTTTTCTTCAGGGAAATTATGCATCTTTTTTTCCATTTGGCCAGATTAATTTTTTAAGGAATTGTTTTCTGCAGTCAATCTTTGTGCTTCCTTTTCCAAGCTCCTGATTCTTTTTTCATAGTTTTCTAGTTTTGCTTTAATTCTCTCCCCATTTTTGCTTCTACCTCATCAATTGATTTTTAAAATACTTTTTCAAGTCTTCCAGGAAGGCTTTTTGTTCTTGAGAACAATTCACCTTCCCTTGTGAGGCTTCACATGTAGGCAATTTGAGGGTATTGTCCTCATCTGAGTTTGTGTTTCTTCTTCCCTGTTGATACAGAAGCTCTCATTGGAGAGGGCTCTTTTTTGCTTCTTACTCATTATTGCAGCTTATTTATTTATTTTTTAAGTTGAGGTCTGCTCTGGGGGCACCAGGGTCCCTGTTTTGGGCTTCTTGTGCAGGGGTATAGGTGTTGTGTCACTGGCTTTTTACACTGAGGACCTTAAGTGTGTGCAGTTCCCCACCCCACCCCCTGCACTTCCAGTCTGAGCTCGCTAGGATCAGTGTGCCTGGTCGTGCCTATCCTGTTTGTGGCCCTCCAGCTGGCAACTTGTCCTCTCAGCTGGTGAAGGTAGGTTTTTCCACTGTCCTGCTGGTCCACCAGATTTTTGAGCCAGGATCCAGGGGCCTCAGTTGTTCGGCTGTGGCCCACAGCTTCCTGCTGACTTTCCCCAACCCCTTTGTCACTGGGCTGCTGCCATGCTCTGCGCCTCCCTTTTGCCTGAGTCAGACCAACCTTTTCCTGAAGTCTTCTAAATTATCTCTCATTGGAAGACTGTGTCTCTCTCTTTGCGGGTTCTGTAGTTTCCGAATCAGTCCAGAGGCTTGATTTAATGTTCTTTTTGAGGGAACAGAAGGAGAGCTCAGACAGCTTGCTGATTCCTCTCTGCCATCTTAGCTCAGCCCAACAGTATTTTTCTATGAACAACTGTGAATGACTTAACTACTCAGGAATACAATGATCCAAGACAATCCCAAGGAACTAATGATGAAACATTTTATCCACTCCCATAGAAAGAACTGATAAAAAGAGCACTTGTGGATTGTACATATATAACCTTTAACAGATTTATTGATGTCTTGTGGAGGGGAGAAGAAAGGGAGGGAGGGAGAAAAATTTGGAACTCTAAATCTTATGAAAATGAATGTTGAAAACTACCCTTACATGTATTTTTTGCTTCCACCTTGTCTGAGACCCCGATTGCTATCCCTACATTTTTCACTTGACCTTGTAGGGCCAAATTTTAATTGGGAAGTGTTAGCTAGGCAGCTCACCATAATATTGGGGTAAGGAAGGCGACCAACAGCTTCCCTCAAAAACAGAACAGGGTTTATTAACAAGAATGAACTTAAAAACACAAGCAAGATCAGTAGAATTAAGGGAAAGGAAAAAAATAGTGGAAGGGAAACAATACAACCTTAATAACACCACTACCCAGGAATCAGCTGAGAACACACAGATCTATCCTGTCGCCTTGCAGCTTCAAGATAGAATGGTGAAACTCCTCTCTTCTTCTTCCCAGCAGACCCCAGGCTGACCACACATAGCCCCAAGCCAATTGCCTTGCAGCCCTGACAGACAGTCACATGACTGCCCTCACTGGGCTTCCAGTCATAATTTTGCCTGGCCCATTTAGGCATCAGCAAGTAGTGATGATGTGAGGTGCCAGCGCTATGGCAATGGATGCAACCAGTGGGTGGAGCACTGTGCCATTTGTGGAGGTGCTGCGTCCAATCCCCAGGCCAGTGTGTACTGACTTTTTTAAAAATTCTAGCCAAAAGATGGGGTCATAAAAACCTCAAATAACAATTAATTCTTTACAACCTAAAGCATAAGAGATTCTCCCCCGGACTATTTTAACTATGTGTGTATCTTTTTCAAATGTATTTTTCTTATATATGATCAGAAACCTTGTTTCTAATCCAAAAGTGTTTTTATTTTTCCTATTGGGGTGAATTAATCTCATTCACATCCACAGTGATAATTAGTAATTGTGCATTTCCCTACATCATATTTTCTTCTGTTTATGCTCATGTCTTTCTTTTTACCCTGTCCTTCCTCAAAATTCTGTTTTGCTTCTGTGCATCACCTCTCTTAATTTGCCTTTTCTTTTACCATCTCAGTTTTCTTTAAGCTCTATTGGATAAGATAGTTATTTGGACTCAAGTAATATTGTGGATACATTCTTCCCTCTGAACTAATAGACATTGTAAATGGACAATGAGTTATTCCAAGAATTTAATATGAAAGCAACCTGAACTGCATTTGGGAAATTATTCATTGCTCACAATTATGCCAAATTTCTTTGTTAAAAATCTGTGTAATCTATAATTATTTATCCCAATGATGATGATGCTTCATCACTAGATGGTATGTCTACATAAAACTAATCACAGATTTTTTCAAATACTCAAGTATTTTATGTACTTAAAATGAAGTCATAGGGACTTCAGTGGACAGTAATACATTTGTAGGAATACAGCAATGAAGTAAAATAGGCTTTATCAAGAATTGCCTTTGTCTACCTAACAGCAAAATATCAAAGAAGGAAAAAGATGTGCTCCACAAAGCATGCTTTATTGTGATGTATTGTTTGGAAAGCAAGTAACTGGAGAGTTCAACAAGGTAGATATGGTATAATAAATTTTAAAGTCAGTATTAGGTATCATTAAAAAATCAGGTGAATCACATTGTAATATGTTTTCACTTTGATCTTCACATTCATAACTATGTGTTAGTTGTGCTACTATGTCTTTTGAATGAAAACTGTTCTGTTAAGGAATACATGTATTTTCACTATTAGACAGTGAAAACTGTAATTTGCAAATATTTCCTACAGCACGCAAATGCCTTGGGATTACTCTGGGGGGATTGAGTGGGCAATCAAGTCAGATTTTCCTTCATTTTGCTTTGTGCTACTATATAAAGTAATCATAAGAGTTAAATTGCAGATACAACTTTAATTAAAGATTCCCTGATGGAATGGTCAACTTTATAACACTTTTTATCAGCTAATAATTTTTACTACTTGTTTTCTTCAATAAGCTCAATAAATTTATAATTATCGTGATATTAAACTCCACTTAAAATGAGATTAGCACTTTTTTTTTTTTTTTTGGTGAGGCAATGGGGGTTAAGTGACTTGCCCAGGGTCACACAGCTAGTAAGTGTTAAGTGTCTGAGGCCGGATTTGAACTCAGGTCCTCCTGACTCCAGGGCCGGTGCTCTATCCACTGTGCCACCTAGCTGCCCCAATTAGCATATTTTTATTAAGCAGATTCCATTGATATCTTTTTTCCCCTATAATTTCCCCTACATTTATCTACCTCACCTCATAGAAAGCCAACTCTTTTCCAGAACACTTTTGTTTGTTTTTTTGTTTTTGTTTTTGTTTTGGTGGGGCAATGAGGGTTAAGTGACCTGCCCAGGGTCACACAGCTATTAAGTTTCAAGTATCTGAGGTCAGATTTGAACTCAGGTCCTCCAGAATCCAAGGCCATTGATTTATCCACTGCACCACCTAGTTGCCCCCAAGCCAACTCTTTTAATAAAGAATTTAAAAAGAGAAACAAAGGGGAAAAAAATCAGCAAAACTAAGCATCATATCAAAATACTTGACATATTGATCTACACTTCTGTACCTGTACCTCTATAAAAATTTTGGGACAAATCTATTCTCAAATCAGTTCTGGATGACCAAAGTTGGACATTGTAACTTCACAACTTTGTCCATTTTAATTGTATTAGTCATATTATATATATATATATTATATTATATATATATATATTATATATATATATTTTATTCATCATGTTCATTGATTCTTATATTCAAGTAATAATGCATTAAATTTGTGTACCATAGTTTTTTAGCCATTCACTAATTGATAGACAAATTCTTCTTTCCAGATGTTATCAACCACAACTATTGCTACTATAACTCTTTTGGTGTATATGGAGTCTTTTTTTGTAAATAAACTTTTGGGGATATTCCTAAAAGTAGAATATCAGTGTCAAAATATATGGGCAATTTAATCCTTTAATTTGCAAAATCATGTTCCTATCTAGGAATCACTCCAGCAGTGATTCATTAATCTGTGCCTGACTTTACACAAACATTTGATATTCTTTATTCCCAAATTTTGTCATCTTCTAAAATCAGTTTTGTGTCACATGCAACCTCAGGGTTGTATTGATTGGCACTTTTTAAACTGTTCAGTGATACAGAATATTGATTTGCATTTTTTTAGTTCATAAAATTATTTCATATTATGAATAGTTTGAATTATTTTGAGGGTCATTTGAGAATTGTATACTATGATTACTTATCTGAGTTAAATTATGTCTGATTGTTACTTGTTTCTCCTATATTGATTTACTTTGGTATTTTTATAAAACAATTTCTATAAGTCTTTAAGGATTGTTATTTGAAAATAATTTTTAATTCCTAGAAAACATATTCTTCCTTCATTCATTTATTTTCCTAATTATTCTCTTTGGTATCTGACCATTTTTGTCCCTACAAATGCATATAGTTTTATATAGCTCTGGCAAATATCCATTATGCATTTTGGTGTAGCACTAAATATATAAATTAATTATGGAAGTTGTTTTAATATCATTATGACCTAGTTTTGAAAAATGAATACATACATGCTATTTAATTCTTCATTTTTAAAAAATAAGTACCTTGCAATATTATTTATATGAGTATTAAGTGAGCTTTAATAGACATTCATAAATATTGGATTTACTTTGGGTCATTTTGAATAGAATTTCCCTCTCTACAATTACCTATTTGATTTTGTAATTATTGTATTAAAATGCTCTTGATTTTTATAGTTTTATTTTATAGGAAGTTACATTGCAAAAATGTTTGTCTTGATTAGTTGGGTTTTTTGATGGGTTTTTTTTTTTGTTGTTTTTTGCTGATTCACTCAGGTTTTTCTTTTTAAAGTAAATCATGCTATTAAGAAAAAGGCATACTTTTATATCCTATTGGCCTATTTTTCTTACTCCAATTTTGGTCTCTTATATTATTATTGATAGCATATAGATAATAATTTAAAATAATAACAAAAGAAGAACCTACTTGCTCCTAATTATCCCACAAATCTTCTAAAGGTTTTTAATTACATATGATACTTGCTTTTGTTCTTAGGTTAATGTTTCCACATTAAAAATAGTTTTCTCTATTGTTTTCATGCAAATGAATATTTATATAAATGTACCTTCTCAAAAGATTTTTTCTGCATCTGTTGAAATAATCATGTGATTTTGTACTTAATGAGATTATGTTCATTGTTTATCTAATGTTAAAGAATCCTTGTATTCCTTCTATAAATCCTACTTGATTATAACCTATGCTTGGTCTGTTTTTGATAAATTGCTCTGAGTTTGGACAAGAATTTCTTTTAAAACTTTAAGTTTTAGGATTTTAAAAGTATTGGAGTGCATAAAAGAGTGTGGTAGCATGATTTCTTTTTTGCATTGTATTTGTGTCTTATACATATTGTGTGTTTTGTTGTTTGATTGAATTATCTTGTCCATCTGTCTACATCAATTATCTTTGCCTTTGTTACCACCTTTCTATTTCTTTTTATTAAATTTTATCATTGAAGATCTGCATATGATGATTTTTCTTGAGTGAAGACACATCATCAATTGTTACTGATTATATTCAAGATGCCTCCAAATTGTTTTTCCATTAATTACTAACTACTTGAATAAGGCCAATTAGATTAATTCTATTTGAATGACTTCTTCCAGATATCCTTAGGCAAAGTTAATGGCACATTATCAAAGACATTGCAACAAAATGTTAATATAGTCCAGCATACACATATCTTCTTAAAGAACTGGCTGTAGAAAAACTTCCAAAGAAATAGTAAATGAAGAAACAAATATTAGTATTTAATTTGTTCATTTTGGTTAATATATGTGAATGTAATACAAGGCTTATGTATGACATATAAACTATAACAATTCTGTAGAGTCAGCAGTGCACGTAATATCCTCATATTCTACATAAGGAAACCCAGACTTAGAAAGTAATTGACTTGCTCCTTGTCCTACAGCTAGTTGGTGTCACATAGCTAGCCATGATTAAAAATACCAGCACTTGATTCCAAGTCTTGTAGTCTTTACAATATATTTTGCTACCCATTTAATAACAAGATGCCTATAGAACAATAATAGTCATGATGATGATGATAGGAATTATGAAATTAGAATATTCATAAAATTATAGTGGCCCAGAGTTGGAGGCTTGCTTAAGTACCATAGAATCATGAGATCATAAATTTTGAATTGGAAAGAGACTTAGAAACCATCTAGTCAAACTCTAATTTCACAGGTAAGAAGATTTAGACCTAAATAGATTGTTACTTGCCTAAGGACAGTTAAGCATTGTGTCAAAGTCAAGATTTGAATTCAGGTCCTATAAATCCAGGTTTACTTAGTCAAACTTATATGTAGGAGTGTCCTAAGGAACATTCCTAATAAGTAAGTGTGAAGTTTATGCTTCAAAGCATTATTAGTAAGGGAGAATTTACTGCCTCAAAAAGTACCCATCATTAGTTTTCAACAGCTTTAATTTTTTAGTAAGTTCTTGCATATTTATCCAAAATCTGGGGATTTGTAGCTAACATCCAATTTTAAACTCTGTTACTGCATGTGATAAGATTAATATATCTCCTGCTTAAGAACCCCTCTAACAGAGTAGTACATCAATCATGTCCCTCATAATCTTTAACCCCTAGAATAACTCTTTAACTCTTCTTCAGTAACATAGAAACATATTCCAAACTCATTACCATCCTGACAAAAATTCTCTGCAGATTTTATATAAATGTTTGCATCATATAGATAACTTTATATAGGAAATGCTTTTTGTCAAAGCCATTTATCCATATATGTACTCCATTAATCACTTACCTATAAAATTAGGCATTTAATATGTATGTGGATTTTAAAAATTTAGCTCAATAAATTTCCAAAGCCTATTTATCATACTCTAACCCTCATACCCTTATGCACTTTAAATCAGATTTCATGTCAACAATAATAAAGAGAAAAGTAAAATACATGCTCATATGGCTTAACACTTACTACAATCATCAGACATAGTCATAAGTCTCCCCTGAAACCTACTCATCCAGCAGCACAGAAACACAGGACTCATACCTAAGTCATAAGACCTAATTAAATTCCAAAGAATCACACACACACACAATTTTTGGAAGAATTTGAATACAGAAATATTCTTCATTTCTTGCACGTTATTTGTAATATCAAGATATGGACCGTTTTTAACATTAAAATTTATGTGGCATCTATTTGATGTGCTTGTTTTCCTCACTAGAGTCTCCTAAAATTATAACAATATGCTTCACTTAATATTACCACCTTTTTGTAGATATAATTTCTGATGTTATTCTGTGGTCTTTGTACACTGTGAATCCAGAGATGACCAAGAGACACACTCAGAAGAACAAAATAACTCCATACTAACTACAAATCCTCAGGGGAAAACAAACAAACAAACAAATAAATAAGTAAATGGATGGATAGATATAGATAGATAGACAAATGTATTGCTTAGGCCAATTGGAAAAGAGGCATCTAAGTGGCATAGTGGAGTCACTGATCTTGGATTTGATGATATGGGTATAAATTGCACATCAGTAAATGACTAGTTACCAGAATGTTGGCAAGTATCAATCTCTCTGTATTCAATTTCCTTAAGTTTGAAATTAAGTGCCTGGAATTAGTGTTCCCTAAAGTCTGTTCCAACTATAAATTTAATAACATTTACTGGAGTAGAAAATCTGCTTTTCATATCAAGATATTATTGAGTGGCTAGGTTAAGAAAGTAGATTTATGACAGACAGAATGGGTTAAGACTGAGATACTTTAAAAGTAAATATAGAGTTCAAAAGAAAACATTGATATCTCTCCCCAAGCATCAAGAGAGGCTACTTGTTAAGTGGCATTTTTATTAAGGTGATACAGAACTTTTTACACCTACACAGAGTGTGGGCCATTAAATCTCTTGCTGCTCTGACTCTCACCCTAAACTTCCTTCACATTTGTATTTCTAGGTTACCATAGATAGTTCCTTTTGAGGCATATAGACTCTTTCTACTGATTACTATCACTTTCCAGCTCCTATACACATATACGCACAAAATGCATATAGAAGGTGTATTGATATATAGAGAATCATCCATTTCTAATGATAATACAGTTAGATTTAAAACAAAATCTATAATAATAAATATATTAGAGCTACTCCCTATAAAAAGTTGCAGGAATAAGCACATGAACATACACATGAACCTGATTCATTCTCTCTTTTACTGGTACTTATTATTTCTGATGGGAAGAGGGCATAAAAAGTAACCTGGCAGAGAGGTACATGAAAGAAATAAACTTTTGTATCCAGGATGACTCACAAATTTATTTTAATTAATCAATTTTATTAATTAATTAATTAATTCATTCATTCATTCATTCATTTATTTTGCAGGTCAATGAGGGTTAAGTGACTTGCCCAGGGTCACACAGCTAGTAAGTGTCAAGTGTCTGAGGCCAGATTTGAACTCAGGTCCTCCTGAATCCAGGACCAGTGCTTTATCTACTGTGCCACCTACCTGCCCCCTGACTCATGAATTTAAATGCAGGTGTTGATGTTATTGGTGCATTCAGAAGCATGTGGACCTAAGAAAACCACTTTTCTACTAGTTGTTCTCCTGGTTCCCTCTGGTCTCCTATTGGGCAGAATCTCTTCTTTTCCACACTCAAAATGATACTTCAGTGACAAGTTCTTTTAACTCAGATTTACTCTTAAAATGGTCTTGAGCAAACATTGCCCTACTGTATTGGGTAGCTGTTCCCTTTAAGCCAAGTAACTATTTTTATCATCTCTGGGCAGTGCAGACAAATCTAGTTAATTCTGCACTCACCAGGATATTAATGTTTACCTGGTGCCATTTTTCAGGCCTTCTTCCCAGGATTTGAAACTTACCACTATTCAATACCTATTGAAGTTGGCAAATTCTCAATTAATATTTTCTGCAATGGTTATTCTTAAATGGAAAAAAATTGTAATGACATATTTGAATATTTTGTGTGGATTTCTTTTTATTCTTAACCTTTATTAAAAATGTTGTATATATGGAGGATATACACAAGACTTTATGAACCAGGTGCTCATTAATTCTATGCTGTAGAATCTGCCAAATTGTTGATTTTCTTTTAATTATTTCTACTCTAATATAAATATGCATATGAGAAATTTTCCCAAGGTTAAATGTAAATTCCAAGTCATTCTTACTGTTATTATTATTGTTTTTGTTGTTACTACTGCTATTTTACTCATTTGATGTAATTATTAAGCTGTCTTTGAAGACTTTATTTCTTGAAGACTATTATCTACGAACATTGAAGATTAAAGTTAAATCTAATGTGAACCAAATAGGGTTCTGAACATAAAATGAGGTTTTTGCTTCAATTTCTTCACTGGAAAAAAGTTTAAGGAGCAGATAGGTGGTGCAGTGGATAAAGCACTGGCCCTGGATTTAGGAGGACGTGAATTCAAATCCAGTCTCAGACACTTGACACTTACTAGCTGTGTGACCCTGGACAAGGGGACCCTTATTGCCCCACCAAAAAAAAAAGAAAAAAGAAAAAAGTTTAAAAAATTAAGGTAACATACTAACAGAAGTAATGTGGTATAGCCATGGAAGTGCTGGTTAGAAGAGAGGTTATAATTCAGTCCTTCCACATAGCAGCCAAGTGATATCCATAGAGGACCAATTTGAACATAATTACTTGTCTCAAGCTGCATTTGTTTTCATTTATATCTGGAATAAAATATATAAACTACTGCTTTTGGCTACTAAAGCCCTCAGAAACTCCCTCCAACTTGTTTTTCCATTCTCATTATACATAACGCAGTTTGTCACACTCCGTGATCCAACCAAACAGGTCTTCCTATGTCCTCATGCATGATGCAACATACCCAGTCTCTCTAGCTTTGTTTTGGCTATCCCTTATACCTGAAATTCATCCCCCCTACTCTGTTCCTCATAGACTCCATTACTTTCTTGAAGACTCTGCTCAAGCTTTGTTTTCTACAGGAAGCTTTTCCTATTCCGCTATGTGCTAGTGCTCTTCCTAGCAAAATGACTCTCTGTGCATTGGACATTTTTTATATGCTTATACACCCATGTTTTCTCTTCCTATTTTAAATAAGTTCCTGGAGAACGGAAGCTGTTTCTTCTTTCTTTCTTTCTTTCTTTCTTTCTTTCTTTCTTTCTTTCTTTCTTTCTTTCTTTCTTTCTTTCTTTCTTTCTTTCTTTCTTTGTCTTTCTTTCTGTCTTCCTTCCTTCCTTCCTTCCTTCCTTCCTTCCTTCCTTCCTTCCTTCCTTCCTTCCTTCCTTCCTTCCTTCCTTCCTTCCTTCCTTCCTTCCTTCCTTCCTTCCTTCCTTTCTTTTTTCTGTATATGCAACATCTAGCAGGTTATTGATTAATATATTTGAGTGATTTCTGTCTAGTGGATCTTGAGAATTAGTGGCAGATCATAAGGTAAGGTCTGATGGTTTTGCAACTCAACAGAAAGAATGAAATAGTTTATTCTCATCTCATCTAAGTCATCTATATACTCAGAAAGCCCGAGAAAAGAAAGCTCATAGTCAGATTGGATGCTGGTAACTCCTGACTATCCCAGATGTGTTATGGGATGGTCCTGATCATCAGGTGCAATGAGAGGGGGAAAAGGAGGGATGGGTAGGATACTCCCAGTGGTGTAGGCTATTCCTATTACCAGGCTATATACAACATGGGTTCTGGGATGGCATGGGGCCAACGAGGGAGTAGAAAGGGGAAGATAATGATATTTGCATTGCCTACTCCTAAGGGTTGCTATGACAATAAAATATAGAATGTTGAAAATACTTTGTGAATGTAAAGGACCATATACGTAAGGGTTTTTTTTTTTTTTAAGAAAAAGTATTATTGTAATCATGGTATAGTGAATTAAAGAATGGATGTATGGAATACAACCTTCCATAGAAATAGTGTTAAAGTCATTCTAAAGTTTTTTTGTTTCGTTCCATTTTTGCTTTTTAGTATTGCTCAATTTCAATAAGATCAGCATTTCATAAAATGAAAACTTTAGGTAAAGAAATGAATTTCTATTCTCTATTCTCTTTTCTATACTCTCTTTTCCTTTTTCTATTCTTCCTTTCTGTTCTTCTTTTACAATTTTAGGAAAGGGTAGACAGAAGGGATTGGTTAAACCTATTCCTGATCTGGAAAATTTATTGATCTACATTTTTCTATCCCCTTCAACTTTACTTGATTTTTTTCTTCTTTTCTTGCATCTGACAACAAAATAAGATTGATCTTAAAAAAAAAAAACAGGATAAGAGACTTAATGGATAGTGCCTATGCTTTCTCACTAGGTTTCTCATGTACAGATATAAAATAGTAAACAAAAAATGAGAAAGTTAATTTATATATACATAAATATATACAATATACATATACACATATACACATACAAATACACATATATAAGCACATGCACATACACACATATACTGAAAATATTTTATTTTAAAATTTATTCATAATTATATTATTTTTTTCTTTCCAAAGTTTGAATGGCATAAATTGGGCTAAAAAATAAGTATGAAGATACAGAGACATTTTAATAACAAAAATACAGCCAAACCATACATTATAATTCGGTTTATACTATTCTAAAACTGTCTTATTTTATATGAAATCTGCAAACCATTTAGCACTATCACTTGCACAGAGTATTTGTTGAATTGAATTGTTAAATTGAATTTTATGACCCTATTCATCAACTTCCTCATGCACAAAATAGGGGTTTGTACTAGAGAACATTTTGCTTCTACTTCCAAAGCCAAAAAACCTGTGTCTATAAAGCAAAGCAGGCTAGAAACCTAAGAGCAGTTGAAAGTACTAGAAACACCACTTCCAAACTTTGTGGGAAATACAAGATTTGTAAAATTATTGGAGAATTCCATAATGAATTCTCTACAAATGAAGATCAACAAATATTTTGTATCTAGTAGCCTTTCTTGGGGGAGAGTATATATATATGTGTGTGTGTGTGTGTGTATATATATATATATATATATATATATATATATATATATATATATATATATATATATATATATATGTATGTATATATATACACACATATACATATATATACATATACATATATATATACATATACATATATATATATGACATTATTTGAAGAGGTAATTAACTCCATCCATTGAGAATACTGCTATCTTCCCAGTCACCCAGACTAATTTTTGACTCTCCTTTGTCCTTGACCCACCATATCTAACCATTTGCCAAATTTTGTTAATTTTTGTGCCAAAAAAACTCTAGCATCTTTCCCCTTCTCATATGCTCATTCTACTTCAGATTTTTATCAGCGTGGGTAAATAATTATAATAATCTTGAAATTAGACTCCCCTCTAGTCCTTCCATTCTCAAATCCAGCCTTATCCTATTATTTTCTTTTTTTTTATTCTAGAGCAAATATCTATGTTAAAGTTTTGCTAAAAAACAAAACAAAACAAAACAAAAACTTCCTATTGCTCCCTATTGTTTCTAAGATAAAGTAAAAGGTTTTTATTTGTTTGTTTTTGTTTATCATTTAAAGTTATCCATAATCTAGTTATAATGAGCATTTCCAGCTGCATTTCTTAAATCATTTCGCTTTATTGTGTTCTAGCTTCAAATGACTACAAGTTCTTCTATCTTCTACATCTCCTTTTTATTGTTTTTCCCTCCTGCCATACTTAGAATAAGAGGTCTACTAGAGACAATGCAGAGCTGAAAGTTACCTTGGAAATGCACAAATGCTAAATTCAGGATCTGAATCACTGTATTGCTGAATATCTAGACTTTAAAAAGTGCTGAAGAACCAATGCAAAGTGAAGTAAGCAGAACCAGGAGAATACTGTACACAGTATCAGCAGCATTGTACAATAATTAACTATGAACGACTTGGCTCTTCTCAGCAATACAATTTAGTTATCATGACGGAAAAATGTTATCCACATCCAAGAAAAAAAAAGCTGACAGAGTCTGAATGTAGGTCAAAGCGTATTATTTTCACTTTATTTTTTCCATATTCTTTTATTTTGGCCTATCTCTTTTAAAATCTGACTAATATGGTTTACATGATTGCACGTAGATGGAGTCTATACCAAATTGCTTACCATCTTAGGGAGGAGTTGGTGAGGAAGGTAGGGAGAAAATTTGCAACTCAATTGTTTAAAATGAAAGCTAAAATTGTTTTTATATATAATTGGAAAATTACCAATAAAAAGAAAGTGATAATAAGGTAGATTAAAATTTAAAATATGGCTTTCATATGTTTTTTAAAACACTAAGTTGTTAAACAAATATTTATCAGCACACTGATGCCTGGCATATACATATATACTTTGTAACCTCTATCTCTAAAATGCATACTATTTTTGAAGAAACAGATCAGGTGCTGCTTCTTCCTTGATCCTCCATGTTCTTAACACCCCTTTTCTCTTAATATTATCTTGTATTTTCATATCTGGTAAATATTATCCATGAATAGTACATAAACTCTTTGAGGGTAAGGACTGTTTCTTGTCTTCTTCTCCCCAACATCTATTGCAGTATAGTTACATAAATTTTTTTTTTAAACTGAAATAAAATTAAAGAGTCTGGTACTCTTGTTCTCTGCTGTTTAGAATTATCCCTTCTGCATCACAGGGGTTATGAGTAAGGTACCCCTGCAATCTAGAAAATTCATGTAAAATATTTTGGCCAACCCTTCTTATAAGAGAAGAATAAAATGTGTATATTTATGGTATTAAAAATAAAATATGTTTATATTATATAATACTATACATATATTTTATGCATTTCTGACTTTCTAAACTTTTACTGTGTTGTCTGCAGGCCTTCATGTATCAACTTTGGCTTCTACCAAACTTTCAAATTCCTATTTAATTTATTATGTTGACCCACAATATATCAAAACTGCAATGGAGAAAGTCACAATGTGGAAGAGATAAATGTACACTAGTAATTCCTATTTAGGTCTGGTGTACATTAAGAACCAGGCAGGTAGATGGCGCAATAAATAGAGTACTTGGCCTTATGTCAGAAAGACCTCCAGTATCTTTGGCAAGAAAACCCCCAATGGGGTTGTGAAGTGTCTGACACTACTGGAATAGCAGAACAACAACAATAAAATACATCAATAACACATTAAAATACCTTAGGGGAAAAACTCCTTTTTGCCTTCTAGATAGTTTGTCCTGTTTTAACCCATGTACCAGTAAAAAGGTGCAGACCTGACTATGAGAGTCAGTTGAGATTAGATACACTATAATTTTTCGGGGTTCTCTAGAAAGCTACTGGCTAAAAATATTACTCTTTCATAGTGTCTGAAATAACAACCTCAGATTTTTATTGCTGTGGGTTTCTCTCCCTACTGCCTTCCATTAAAATGCTCCTGTAAGTAACACTATGACATTTCTATCATTAAACCAGGGAAATCAGGTAAAACTAGGCCTATGGAAATAAATTTATTTATTTTAAACACTCTGTCAATACTTCCAAGTAGTTAAAACAAGGTAGTTAGGGACACCGATGACTTACTTTACCCATGGATAAGGAAAGTTATAACAGGGTTATAGTAAGATTGTAACATAGAGTTCTTTTTCATTTTTTTTTATTATACACACAAATAAAATTCAAGGATATGTAAACTACAAAGAATAAATTAAGTACTTGTCATTATTGTCATAAGCTTTACTTATCTAAATACTTCATTGTATATCTAGAACGAACATTCTTGTCTTTTTAACTCAAGGGTAGCACCAACTTTTTCATAATCCCTACCCCCATATTTCTCAGCTACTTTTTTTTTTTTTGGTGAGGCAATTTGGGTTAAGTGACTTGCCCAGGGTCACACAGCTAGTAAGTGTCAAGTATCTGAGGTCGGATTTGAACTCAGGTCCTCCTGACTACAGGGTCAGTGCTCTATCCATTGCCCCCTACCTGCCCAGCTACTCCTTTTTATGATCCAATCATAAAAAAAATACTTACTTACTTAAGAACCCATTTTGTGCAATGTCTCATGCCTTAAGAATTTAAGTATTGTTTTCTCCTCTAATACTTCCCTACTATTCTGCAAGCATGACATATCTTAATTAGTCTTCACCATTCTAACCAGTTTCAAATAACTGTTAACTTTATCTCAATAACTGAAATAGGTTTTGCAAAATGGAAGTATAAAATTTATTTCAATTTATGTAGGTAAAGCCCACAAGTTACACAAAGCCATTTCCTAGCGAACTTAATCACATTTTCAAGCTAATTTCTTTTTTTTCTTTTTTTTTTTTTTTAGTGGGGCAATTGGGGTTAAGTGACTTGCCCAGGGTGACACAGCTAGTAAGTGTTAAGTGTCTGAGGCCACATTTGAACTCAGGTACTCCTGACTCTAGGGCTGGTGCTCTATCCACTGCACCACCTAGCTGTCCCTCAAGCTAATTTCTTAAAAGGACTAGATTTCCTTTTATAAGCATTCCAAAACCAAATAAAATAATTTTATTTTATGCATTTGTAAACATTATAAGTGCATAGGCTTTGTTAAACTGCCAAAGGGGTCTATGATGCAATTTTTTAAAAAAGTTTAGTGGAAGGGTTGAGAAGTTCTCAGTGGGGAAACCCTAGGGAGCATTCTTTAATATGATGACTACATTCAAGCAAGAAAGAATGTATTAAAAACTTAATATGTGCTAGCTACTGCAATGAAAAAAATTAATTCTGTCTATCGAGGGGAAACAACATGTACATATATAGGAATACATAAAACATAGATACAGAGTTCTTTTCAGGGGAAGGAACAAGTAGCTTAGGGCATCAGGAAAGATTGGGTATATAAAGTGGCACTTGAGCTGAGACTTTAAGGAAATTAGGGATAATCATATACTACACAAAGGTAACTGACTAGGGATTATTAAAAGTTCCATCTGTCTTTGATAATTCCTCTTATAGAGAATAACTTAAATCAAAGTATTTAGAAAGTTCTATGTATTTGTAGGTCTGTAGACAAATATACACATAAATACACACACACATGAACAAGTAATATGTAGGAAGCTTTGTAGTCAGGAATAACTAGATAGTACTTCCATTCTTCACAAATACTGACTATGTAACAATGGGCAATTAATTTAATCTTTCAATGGCTCAAAGCAAATCATTAAAACTAAATGTTGCCTAGTATTTTCTTTGATTATCATATCCTTTACAATATCATACACCAGGTCATGTCATGTTATGTTATACAAAGTATAAAATAATATCATATATGGGTGTATAATATTATTAGTTATAAACTCTAAATATCTAGAGATGAATAACCAAAGATACAGTCTTACCTAATTTAGTTCACTCCATAGGCATTTTCAAAAGAAGCTCCATCAGTCAAAACATTACATCCTTCTATTTTTTCTCCCCTTCAAGCTGTGATGCTTATAATAACCTTATCTGTTAGCTATTTTCCATGCTGATACTGTACCCACTGCTACTGATTATATCTAATGGCCTGCTGCTTCCTATATTTAACCCACCCAGGGTTTATTGTTAAAATTAGTCATTATGGTACCTTAGCTCATCTCACATCTCACATCACAGGTTTAAACTTGGCTGAACAAAGGCATTACCCAAGCCTGTAAGTTATATGACAAGAAAATGATATTTCAAATAAAAAAGTACTCAAGCTCTTTTAATCCAAAGAAGAAGAAAACATCAAGATGCAGCAACAATACACAGTATGCAACTTCATAAGGAACACCAGTGTCTTTATCATAGTTTTCATCCACCAAAACACTGAGCTGATGTGTCCTTTTAACAGATGCCAGCATGACTCCAGGTTTATATGAGTAGTTCTTCCTAAAGAAAGGACAAAAAATCTAACAGCAAAATACAATGATGCATGAAATAACATGGAGACAGGGAAAACAGTGAAAATAAAAGTAATAGTGAAAACCATCTTCACTATCCATACTATTATCCAAAAGAAGAAATGGGAAAATTCAAGTGGCACTTCATAAAGGATTCTGTAAAAAGAAATCCTTTCTCCTCATAGTAAATACATACTGGCTCAAGTTATACATACCTCTGAGCATTTTATTTAAAAGAGGTAAATTTTGTGATGAGCCTTTGGAGGTTCCACATTTCTCATTTTCAACCATTCTTATAAAATATTAAAGAGACAAGTCACAGTAGTGGATGGAGACATGGAAGTGGATGGAAAGCTGGCAGTGAAGGTCAGAAAGACTCTACTTCAGGTAAATATCAATTTTATGTCTGTGTCCTAACAATTTAAATTATTAGTGACCCAGACACCTTTCTAGGACTGTTTTACAGAGGTGTTGAGTGTTGACCACAAATAAAAAAATTAACTTGTATTGATATATTTGATTTGGAGATCACCTGCATTTCCCCATATAGCTGTCCTCCCATTCTTTGCCAGAAAAACATTATGGATAATGTAGAATGAAAAAAGGAATAAGAAAACAAGTTTATCAAAATTAATAAACATAGCAAAAAGTCATAAAAGTGTATGCAATGTTCTACATCCATGCTGGTCCTCACACTTTTGCAAATAAGTGTGAGAGGTTATATATTTTTTCATATCTCTTGTTGGGGCCAAGTTTGGTCAGTATCATTTTGCAACATTCATTTTCATTTTCTTTGTGGTTCTTGTTCTTTCCAGTGACACTGTTTTAGCAAGGGCAACATAGTTTTCATAGTCCCTCAGGCTCATAACCTAGGACTCATCCTTGTTTCCTTACTATCTCTCACCCCCATATGAAAGCTGTTGCCAAGATCTGCCAATTTCACCTTTGCAACATTTCTCAAACATGGCCCCTTCTCTCTTCTGATATTGTCACCATGTAAGTAAATATTCCATGCCTGGAATATTTCAACAGCCTGCTGGTGGATCTGCCTACCCCTGGTCTCACTCCACTCCCATTCATTCTCCATTCAGCCATGAGAGTAATTCTCCTAAAATGATTCTCTGATCATATCATTCCCTTATTCAGTATACTCCAGTGACTTCCTATTGCCTCTAGGAAGGCATTCAAAGTCCTTCATAACCAAGGCCCTTCCTAACTTTCCAGTCTTCTTATGCCCTACTAGGCCCACTGACACTGGCCTCCTGGCAATTCTATGAACAAGACATTCCATCTCTAGGTAACAGATTTTTTCTCTGGCTATGTTCCACGCCTGGGATGTTCTTCCTATGCTGATACTTTAAGTTGTGTTCTTTTAAATCCCAACCAAAATCCTACTGTCTACAGGAAGTCTTTACTAACCTCTATTAATGCCAGCTCTTTCCTTCTCAATTATTTCCTATTTACCCTGAATATGGCTTACTGTATGTATGTATGTATGTATATATATATATATATGTGTGTGTGTGTGTGTGTGTGTGTGTGTGTGTATATATATATGTGTGTATATATATATATGTGTATATATGTGTGTGTGTGTGTGTGTGTATATATATATATATGTATATTTGTTTGCATGTTGTCTCCCTCTTCAGATTGTAATCTCCCTGAGGGTAGAGACTGTCTTTTGCCTCTTTTTGTATGCCTTGTACTTAGCACAGTGCCTGTCATAAAGAAGGCACTTAATAAATGTTTATTGATTGATTCATAGTAATTTCATTGATTTCACTGATTCATTGATTGCTTGCCTGCCTCCAATCCCTTCCTTCTGTTTCAGTTTATACATCTTTCATTCTTCTCTTTATTGATCATATTATGTCTTTCAGTAGATTGGTAATTGATTCATTATATTCTTATGCTGCAAACTATGTAGCCATTCTCCAATTGATGAATAAGTAAGGTCTAAAATACTAGCTGTGTCTAAAATCTAATGAGTGGCCGCCTTAAATTAGAAGCTTTAGCAAGAGTTTAGCCTTTAAATATTTATTAAAGTATATTAGAAGTTAGTGAAGAGAGAGAAAGAGAGAGAGAGAGAGAGGTAAAACAGCATTTGTCTAGCTATCTAAGAGCCAGCATCCGTCCTCCTGCCAAGCCCCAAGTCCGGAACCCAAAGACCCTCACTTATCCCCAGCTTCTCCCAGAAACTTCCTTTGAAATAGGAAACAGGGCCATCCACACACAGCTCCAAGCTAATTGGCCGGTACCTCTGATTGACATGACCCACAGGCGGCAGATATCACTTCCTGATGCGAATCTGACCTTTGAAACTTCCAGAAGTCACTTCATACTTTCTCCTCATGGTGGAGCTTCTCTGCAATATCTTTCTCTTCAGGTCAGTAAGCGCTCTGATTCTCACAAATATTCACCTTATTCTTAATTCTTTGTTATAAAAATTTGCTGCAATAAATCTTTTAGTGTATTTTGAGTTTCTGTCTCCATCTGTTTCTGTCTCATTCAGTATCTGTGTGCCTCTGTGTGTGTCTCTCTGTCTCTGTTTCTCTCTCTCTCTGGGACCTTTTAGTAAATTATGCCTCTAAATGGCTCAGAGTGAGTGTAAATAGCAATTACTTCTTTTTTGGCCAGAAACCCTAAGGGTCTTTCCTCCCTCCCTCCTCCCTGCCTCCCTCCCTTCCTTCTTTCCCTTAATTCCTTCCTCTCCTTTTCCTTCCCTCCCTCATTCCTTTCTTCCCTCATTCATTCATTCATTCATTCATTCATTCATTCATTCATTCATTCATTTGTTTGTTTGTTTTGACTAAGTAAAGGAGGCCATTCTCTGCCTCATTTCTTACCTAACCTTAAACACTGAACAGACATTGACCCAGGCAAAGATCTGGGAAAGAACTTAGCTTAAAAAGGCCAAGTTCTCCCACCACATCTAGGACCTTCTTCAGTTTTCCTGATGTATATCTTGCCACTGTACGGAGATGGCTCTGGAGGAGAAAGTGAGGCTGGTGACTTTGAACAGGCCTCCCTGACTTAAATCCAATTCACCGAAAATCCTGACATCATTTCTGGATGTCATGGCCTTCTTTGAAAAGGAAGGATCAACAACACCAACAACAACTAATGAATTACTTTAATTTCCTGTCTCTTATAATATTTATTAGAAGAGCTTTGAAATTTCAGGGTTTTCATCCTTTCTTATCATTTTACAATCCTCCTACAAGTATTAGTCACTGTCCTAAGCAAAGAAAATTCAGAACACAAAAAAACCTCTCTGTACTCAAGGTGCTCATAGTCTAAAGAGGGGGTAACAAACTAACAATTGCATACAAACATGGTATAGACAGGATAATTAGGAGATAATCTCATTGTAAATGCACTTTGATTTTTTTTTCTAATTTTATTTTTAAGCTTAATTTTAATTTGTTCCCAATTATATGTAAATATTTTTTTTTGGCATTGCAAATTTTTCTCCCTCCCTCCCCCCTTTCCTCCCTTCTCCTGAGTCCTGCAAGCAATTTGATATGGATTATACATCATAATCAGGTTAAACATATTTCCATGTCACGTTGAAAGAGAAGAATCAGAACAGAAGGAATAAAAAAAAGGAGGAATAAACAAGAGAGCAATGAAGGCATGCCCATGCAGGTCAACAAGATTCCCACCACTGTGACAAAAAAGGGAAATGATGTTTTCCACAGCTTCTCCAACATTTTTCGTTTCCCTTTTTTGTTATATTAGCCAATTTGATAGGTGTGAGGTGGTACCTTAGAGTTGTTTTAATTTGCATTTCTCTAATCAATAGTGATTGAGGACATTTGTTCATATGTCTGTAGATAGTTTTAATTTCATCATCTGAAAACTGCCTGTTAATATCCTTTCACAATTGAGGAATGACTGTTATTCTTGTGTATTTGATTCAGTTTTCTATATATTTTAGATATGAGGTCTTTATCAAAAACACTATCTGTAAAAATTGTTTCCCAGCTTTCCACTTTCCTTCTAATCTTGTTTGCATTGGTTTGTTTGTACAAAATTTTTTTTAACTTAATGTAAGAAAAATGATCCACTATACATTTCATAATGTTTTCTATCACATCTTTGTTCATAAATTCTTCCTCTCTCCAATGTTCTGACAAGTAAACTATTCCTTTCTTTTCTAATTTGCCTATGGTATCACCCTCTATGTCTAGATCTTGTAGCAATTTTGACTTTATGTTTGTATATGGTGTAAGATGTTGGTCTATGCCTAGTTTCTGCCATACTATTTTCCAGTTTCCCCTGCAATTTTTGTCAGATAGTGAGTTCTTGTCCTGAAGGCTAGATTCTTTGGGTTTATGAAATAGGAGATTGCTATATTCATTTACTGCTGTGTTTTGTGTGCCTAACCTATTGCACTCATCCTTTCTTAGCAAAATAGTTTTGAATGTTTGCTTCTTTATAATATAGTTTTAGACCAGGTACAACTAGGCAACCTTCCTTTGGACTTTTTTTCATTAATTCCCTTGATATTCTTTACCTTTGGTTCTTCCATATGAATTTTTTTGTCATTTTTTTCTAGCTCTATGAAATGTTTTTCTGATAGTTTGATTGGTAAGGCTCAGAACAAGTGAATTAATTTAGGTAGAATTGTCATTTTTATTATATTAGCATGGCCTACCAATGAGCAACTTATATTTTTCCATTTGTTTAGTTCTAATTTGTGTGAAAAGTGTTTTGTAATTGTGTTCATATAGTTGTGGGTTTGCCTTGGCAGCTAGTCTCCCCAATATTTTATATTTTCTACAGCTACTTTAAATGGAATTTCTCTTTCTATCTCTTGCTACTGAGCTTTGTTGGTCATATATAGAAATGCTGATTATTTATGTGTATTTATTTTATATACTGCAACTTTGCTAAAGCTGTTCATTGTTTCAGGTAGTTTTTAGTTGATTTTTTAGGATATTCTAAGTAGAACGTCATATTATCTGCAAAGAGTAATAGTTTTGTTTTATCCTTGCCTATTCTAATTCTTTCAATTTCTTTTTCTTCTCTTATTGGTACAGCTAACATTTCTAGTACAATATTGAATAACAGTGGTAATAATGGACATCCTTGTGTCACCCCTGTTCTTATTAGAAAGGCCTCTAACTTATCCCCATTGCATATGATATTTGCTGATGGTTTAAGACAGATTCTGTTTATCATCTTAAGGAAAACTTCAATTATTCCTATGACTTCTAGTGTGTTTTAATAGGAATGGGTGCTGTATATTGTCAAAAACTTTCTTTGCATCAATTTAGATAATCATATAATTTTGGTGAGTTTTGTTATTGATGTGGTCAATTATATTGATAGTTTTCTTAATATGGAACCATCCCTACATTCCTAGTATACATCTCACCTGGTCACAGTGTATTATTCTGGTGATAAATTGCTATAATATCTTTGCTAATATTCTATTTAGAATTTTTGCATCAATATTCATTAGGGAGATTGGATGGATTTAGGTTTCATCACTACATTTCTCTCCTAGAAGGAATTTGATAGGATTCCTTCTTCACCTATTTTTCCAAATAGTTTCTGTAGTATTGCAATTAATTATTCTTTAAATATTTGGTAGAATTCACTTGTAAACCCATCTGGCCCTGGAGATTTTTTCTTAGGGATTTCATTAATGGCTTGTTCAATTTTCAATTTCTTTTTCTAAACTAGGTTTATTTAGGGATTTTATTTAGTCTTCTGTTAATCTGGGCAGTTAATCTTTTTGTAAATATTCATCCATTTCATTTAGATTGTCAAATTTATTGGCATATAGTTGGACAAAATAGGTTAAATTATTGTTCTAATTTCTTCTTCATTGGTGGTGAGTTCACCCTTTTCATGTTTGATGCTTTTAATTTGGTTTTCCTCTTTTTTTAATCAGATTAACAAAAGGTTTATCTATCCCATTGTGTGTGTGTGTGTGTGTGTGTGTGTTTTAATAGAAGAACCAGCTCTTAATTTTATTTGATTAATTCTATGGTTTTCAGAATTTCAAATTCAGTATTTAAGAGGATATTTTAAATGTGTTCTTTTTCTAGCTTTTTTAGTTGAATGCCCAAATCATTTATCTCCTCTTACTCTATGTTATCTCCTCTTACTCTATTTAATCATTTAGAGATCGAAAATTTCCTCTAAGAGCTGCTTTGGCTGCATCTGATAAGTTTTGGTATGTTGTCTCATTATTGTCTTTCTCTTGGATGAAGGTATTGATTCTATGATTTGTTCTTTGACCCACTCATTCTTTATATGAGATTATTTAGTTTCCAATTCATTTGGTTTATCATTCCCTGGTCCTTTATGACACATAATTTTTGCTGCATCATGATCTGAGAAGGATGCATTTACTATTTCTGCCATTCTGCATATGACTGTGAAGTTTTTATGCCCTAGTACATGGTCAATTTTTGTTTATGTGCCATGTACTGCTGAGAAAAGGGCATGTTCTTTTCTATCCCCGTTCTGTCTTCTCCAAGGTCTATTATATTTAATTTTTCTTAAATTCTATTCACCTGGGGGCAGCTAGGTAGTGCAGTGGATAAAGCACTGGCCCTGGATTCAGGAGGACCTGAGTTCAAATCTGACCTAAGACATTTGACAGTCACTAGCTGTGTGACCCTGGGCAAGTCACTTAAGCCACCTTACCCTGAAAAAAAAAATTTTTTAAACCCTATTCACCTCCTTAACTTCTTTTTAATTTTGTGGTTAGATTTATGTAGTTCTGAGAGGGGGAGATTGAGGTCCCCCACTAATACAGTTTTACTACCTATTTTTTCCAGTAAATCACAACCTCTTCTCTAAGAATTTGGATGCTGTACCACTTGGCACATACATGTTTAGTATTGATATTACTTCATTGTCTATGGTACCTTTTAGCAAGATGTAGTTTTCTTCATTATCTCTATAATTAGGTCAATTCTTTCTTTTGCTTTGTATGAGGTAAGTATTGCTACTCCTGCTTTTTTTTTTTTACTTCAGCTGGAGCATAATAGATTCTTCCCCAGCCTTTTACCTTTACTCTGTGTGCATCTCCCTGCTTCAAATTTGTTTCCTGTAAATATATTTTAGGATTATGGTTTTTAGTCCACTCTATCTGCTTCCATTTTATAGACGAGTTCATCCCACTGACATTTTTTTGTGTGTGTCAAATCAAGAAGCATTTATTTAAGCAGTATTTACAGAGCCAGGTTTACTACCCAGCCAGGGTTACAAAGAAAGGAGAGGAGGGGGATACACACAAACACACACACACACACACACACACACACACACACACACACACACACACACACACACACAAAACCAAAACCAAAATCACAGCAATGACCTTATAGTGTAATTGAGGGAGATAGGGTGTAAATAGCTGGCATATTAGATATACATAGGGTTACAAAAAAATAATAAAGCATACATCCTCTGACCTCAATGATCCTACACTGTAATGGAGGTGATAAGGGGTAAACAGCTAAGTAAGTAAAAGACAATAGATGAAGGACAGAGTTACAAAGAACTGAACACACACACACACACACACACACACACACACACACACACACACACACACACACACACACACCGCCACTGTATTCAATGACCTCATATTGTAATTGGGAAGGTACATAAAAGATGGAGTGTTGTTAACAGTCCTTCATCTTTCCAATTAGACCAACATCAAGGGGGATGTCCATTCTCGTGTGTGAAATGGATGGAAAGCAGGCAGCCTTGGACAAAGCCGTCAGCCTCACCGTCTTCCAGCATCATCAAAGTCCAGTGGCGGAACAAAAGTCAAGACAACAGATGAAGGCCCAGGATGCCGCAGATGCCCTTGGAGGCCTTCACGGGGGTTGGAACAGATTCTTTTCTTGCGCCCATTTGGATAAAGGCTGGGGAGTGTCTTCACATTCTTGCAGTGGACACTCCCCTGATTTAGGGAGGGGGCTGGAGGCTGCCTGCCCACGCCCTGGTTTGGCCAAATGTCAGTTTCCAGGGGTGGGGCCACCATTGCAGCCTCAGGGAGTTACCATTAAAATACACAAATACAATACGCCACATCTATTTCGCTATTAAACACAAACGATCTATATACAGAGGGGAGGCAGGCCGCCTGAGCGGGTAGGAGTTGGCAGAGAGGGGGGATGGGAAACGTCACTGGGAAGATCCAAGCGGGGATGAAACTGACAAGCGTCACAAACAACAAGCTGGTCACTGAACAAAAGCTGGGGCAGGCGGCCAGATCCAGAAGCCCAGATGCAGAGGCGACCAGGAGCCCACTCTTCCATTCCGAGTGGGGAACTAGCGGGCCAAACGGATTCTTCTGCTCCGAGCCAGAAGCAAGGTCAAGGTCACAGCCTTATGGGGCACCCACAGCTGCTCCCATCCCCTGCAGAAACAGCTCCCGCCGCGAACTTGACCGCCGCCCTTGAACTTGACCCCGCAATGCCGCCGATGGCCCCTTTCCCCCAGCGGTTGCACTGACCTTGGCATTTGGCACCTGCTCTGCGATACCCCTCTAGAGACATTCCTGGGGGTGGCCCACGGAAGTCGGGCCAAAAAAGGCAGGGCGGGGCAGGGAAAGCTGTCTGGAGAAACAGAGTCACACCAGGTTTCTGCGGGCTCACCTTCTTGCGCACTGCAGCCTTCCGACTCCAACCAGCTCTCATTTCTAGCCACTCCATCCGTGAGCTTCACTTCCTCCTCTCTCCCAACAATAGGAAGCTGGATCGCGCATGCGCAATTTCCATCTCTCCCTCTCTCCGCCCACTCTGCTACGCTAGCTATCTCTCCCCACCCCAGTCTCTCTCCAGGGGTCTAACAGCCTCTCCCATTCACTTTTTTTTTTTTTTTTTTTTTTTTTTTTTACATTATGAGATATTTTATTTTTTCCGTTACATGTAAAGATAGTTCTCAACTTTTGTTTATACATGCTTTACAATTTCAGATTTTTCTCCCTCCCTCCCTCCCCTCCCTCCCCCCCTCCCCTAGACAGCAGGTAATCTGATATAGGTTATATCTATATATATCTATACATATACATATAGATATATATATACACACACATATATATACACATAATAACATTAATCCTATTTCTGCATTAATCCTGTTACAAGAGAAAGAATCAGAGCAGTGATGCAAAACCTCAAAATAGAAAAAAAAAAAAACAACAGCACCCAAAACAAAAGAAATAATATGGTTCAATCAGCATCTATACTCCACAGTTCTTTCTTTCTTTTTTTTTCTTGGATTTGGAGATCCTCTTCTATCATGAGTTCCCTGGAACTCTTCTGTACCATTGCATTGGTGAGAAGAATATAGTCCATCACAGTAGGTCAACACTCAATGTTGATGATACTGTGTACAATGTTCTTCTGGTTCTGCTCATCTCACTCATCATCAGCTCACGTAAGACCCTCCAGGTTTCTCTGAACTCTTCCTGCTCATCATTTCTTACAGCACAATAGTATTCCATTGTATTCATATACCACAACTTGTCCAGCCATTCCCCAATTGATGGGCACCCCCTCAACTTCCAATTCCTTGCTACCACGTAAAGAGCAGCTATAAATATTTTTGTACATGTGGGTCCCTTTCCCCCTTCCATGATTTCTTTGGGCAAAAGACCTAAAAGTGGGATTGCTGGGTCAAAGGGTATGCACAGCTTTATCGCCCTTTGGGCATAATTCCAAATTGCTCTCCAGAATGGTTGGATCAGCTCACAGCTCCACCAACAATGCATTAGTGTTCCAATTTTCCCACAGCCTCTCCAACATTTATTATCTTCCTTTTTTGTCATTTTAGCCAATCTGATAGGTGTCAGGTGGTACCTCAGAGTTGTTTTAATTTGCATCTCTCTAATCATTAGAGATTTAGAGCATTTTTTCATATGGGAATAGATAGCTTTGGTTTCTTCATCAGAAAACTGCCTGTTCATATCCTTTGACCATTTCTCAATTGGGGAATGACTTGGGTTCTTATAAATTTGATTTAATTCCCTATATATTTTAGAGATGAGGCCTTTATCAGAAGCACTGGCCTCAAAAATTGTTTCCCAGCTTTCTGCCTCCCTTCTAATTTTGGATGCATTGCTTCTGTTTGTACAAAAAATTTTTAATTTAATATAATCAAAATCATCCACTTTGCATTTTATAATATACTCTATCTCATGTTTGGTCAAAAACTGTTCTCCTTTCCAAAGATCTGATAGGTACACTATTCCTTTCTCTCCTAATTTACCTATGGTATCACCTCTTATGTCTAAATCATGTATCCATTTTGACCTTATTTTAGTATAAGGTGTAAGATGTTGGTCTAAGCCTAATTTCTGCCATACTATCTTCCAGTTTTCCCAGCAGTTTTTGTCAAATACTGAGTTCCTATCCCAGAAGCTGGAGTCTTTGGGTTTATCAAACACTACATTACTAGTGTCATTTACTACTGCATTTCCTGAGCCTAGCCTATTCCATTGATCTACCACTCTATTTTTTAGCCAGTACCAGATAGTTTTGATGACTGCCGCTTTATAGTAAAGCTCCAGGTTTGGTACCGCTAACCCACCTTCCTGTGAATTTTTTTTCATTATTTCCCTGGATATTCTTGATTTTTTGTTTTTCCAGATGAATTTTGTTATTATTTTTTCTAGCTGTATAAAATAATTTTTAGGTAGCCTGATTGGTATGGCACTGAATAAGTAAATTAATTTAGGCAGTATTGTCATTTTTACTATATTAGCTCTGCCTATCCATGAGCAATTGATATCTTTCCAATTATTTAGATCTGATTTGATTTGTGTGAAGAGTGTTTGGTAGTTGTGTTCATAGAGTTCCTGGGTTTGTCTTGGCAAGTAGACTCCCAAGTATTTTATATTACCTACCGTTACTTTAAATGGAATTTCTCTTTCTATCTCTTGCTGCTGGACTTTGTTGGTCATGTATAGAAATGCTGATGATTTATGTGGATTTATTTTATATCCTGCTACTTTGCTAAAGTTGTTAATTGTTTCAAGTAATTTTTGACTTGATTCTCGAGGATTCCTTAAGTATACCATCATATCATCTGCAAAGAGTGATAGTTTTGTTTCCTCCTTGCCTATTCTAATTCCTTTAATTCCTTTCTCTTCTCTGATTGCTAAAGCTAACATTTCTAGGACAATATTAAATAATAGGGGTGATAATGGACATCCCTGTTTCACCCCTGATCTTATTGGGAAGGCCTCTAATTTATCTCCATTGCATATAATACTTGCTGATGGCTTTAGGTAGATACTGTTTATTATTCTAAGGAAAGCTCCCCCTATTCCTAAACTCTCTAGTGTTTTTATTAGGAATGGGTGCTGTACTTTGTCAAAAGCTTTATCTGCATCTATTGAGATAATCATATGATTTTGGTTGGTTTTCTTATTGATGTGGTTGATTATGTTAATAGTTTTCCTAATGTTGAACCAGCCCTGCATTCCTGGTATAAATCCCACCTGGTCATAGTGTATTATCCTGGTGATCACTTGCTGTAATCTCCTTGCTAATATCTTATTTAAGATTTTAGCATCAATATTCATTAGGGAGATTGGTCTATAATTTTCTTTCTCTGTTTTTGCTTTGCCTGGTTTTGGTATCACCACCATATTTGTGTCATAAAACGAATTTGGTAGAACTCCTTCTTCACCTATTTTTCCAAATAATTTGTATAATATTGGAATTAATTGTTCTTTAAATGTTTGGTAAAATTCACCCGTAAACCCATCTGGCCCTGGGGATTTTTTCTTAGGGAGTTCATTAATAGCTTGTTCAATTTCTTTTTCTAATATGGGTTTATTTAAGGATTTTATTTCCTCTTCAGTTAACCTGGGCAGTTTGTATTTTTGTAAATATTCATCCATTTCATTTAGATTGCCAAATTTATTGGCATACAGTTGGGCAAAATATTTCCTAATTATTGCTTTAATTTCCACTTCATTGGTGGTAACATCACCCGTTTCATTTTTGATACTGGTAATTTGGTTTTCTTCTTTCTTTTTTTTAATCAAATTAACCAGTATTTTATCTATTTTATTGGTTTTTTCATAAAACCAGCTCTTAGTTTTATTGATTAGTTCTATAGTTTTTTTGCTTTCAATCTTATTGATTTCTCCTTTAATTTTCAGGATCTCTAATTTAGTGTCTAATTGGGGATTTCTAATTTGTTCTTTTTCTAGCTTTTTAAGTTGCATGCCCAATTCATTAATCTCCTCTTTCTCTTTTTTATTCATGTAAGCATTTAGAGCTATAAATTTTCCCCTAAGCACTGCTTTGGCTGCATCCCATAGATTTTGGTATGTTGTCTCATTATTGTCATTCTCTTGGATAAAGTTATTGATTGTTTCTATGATTTCTTGTTTGGCCCATTCATTCTTTAGAATGAAATTATTTAGTTTCCAATTGATTTTCATTCTACTTTTCCCTGGCTCTTTCTTACATGTAATTTTTATTGCATCCTGATCTGAGAAGGATGCATTTACTATTTCTGCCTTTCTACATTTGACTATGATGTTTTTGTGCCCTAATACATGGTCAATTTTTGAAAATGTGCCATGTACTGCTGAGAAAAAGGTATATTCCTTTCTATCCCCATTCAATTTTCTCCAGACATCTATCATGTCTAACTTTTCTAGTAATCTATTCACCTCTTTCACTTCTTTCTTATTTATTTTTTGGCTAGATTTATCTAATTCTGAGAGGGGGAGATTCAGATCCCCCACTAGTATAGTATTACTATCTAATTCCTCTTGTAACTCATTTAACTTCTCCTCTAAGAACTTGGATGCTATACCACTTGGCGCATACATATTCAATATTGATATTACTTCATTATCTATAGTACCTTTAAGTAAGATGTAATTTACTTCCTTATCTCTTTTAATGAGATCTATTTTTGCCTGCACTTTGTCTGAGATAAGGATTGCTACCCCTGCCTTTTTTACTTTAGCTGAGGCATAATATATTCTGCTCCAGCCTTTTACCTTTACTCTGTGTGTATCTCTCTGCTTCAAATGTGTTTCTTGTAAACAGCATATTGTAGGGTTCTGGTTTTTAATCCACTCTGCAATTCGCTTCCGTTTTATAGCAGAGTTCATCCCATTCACATTCACAGTTATTATTACTGACTGTCTATTCCCCTCCATTCTATTTACCCCCTTTGTACTTTTCCCCCCTTCTTTCACCCTATTCCTCCTCACCGACGTTTTACTTCTTACCCCTGCCTCCCCCAATCTGCCCTCCCTTTTTATCACCCCCCTCTCTTTTCTTTACCCTTTTCTCCCTTGCTTTTGTCCTCCCTTCTCAGTCCCCCCCTTTCCCTTCCCCTTTTGTTTCCCTAAAGAGTGAGTTAAGTTTCTTTATCCCAATGAACGTATATGTTATTCCCTCTTTGAGTCAAATCTAATGAGAATAGGGTTGAAACCATGTTCCCCCCTCCTTTCTTTCCCTCTATTATAATAGGTTTTTTTCCACCTCTTCATATGATATAATTCATCCCATTCCACCTCCCCTTTCCTCTCCTCCCCATAGACTCCCTTTTTATCTCCTTAATTCTTTTGTATCATCACATCAAAGACAATTTATATTTATACCCTCTATATAAAGTCCTTCTCTCTGCCCAAATACATTTACAGTTCTTAAGAGTTATGAGTATTATCTTCCTGTGTAGGGATATAAACAGTTTAACCTAATAGGGTAACTTTTTTTTTCCCCCTCTGTTTACCTTTTTAAACTTCTCTTGAGTCTTGTATGTTGAGATCAAATTTTCTATTCAGTTCTGGTCTTTTCACCAGGAAAGATTGAAAGTCCCCAATGTCATTAAATGTCCATCTTTTCCCCTGAAAGAAAATGCACATTTTTGCTGGGTAATAGATTCTCGGCTGCAATCCAATCTCCTTTGCCTTCCGGAATATCATATTCCAAGCCTTGCGGTCCTTTAATGTTGAAGCTGCCAGGTCCTGAGCAATCCTGACTGTGGCTCCATGATATTTAAATTGCTTCTTTCTGGCTGCTTGGAGTATTTTCTCCTTCACCTGATAATTCTGGAATTTGGCTACAATATTCCTTGGAGTTTTCCTTTTGGGGTCTCTTTCAGGAGGTGATCGATGGATTCTTTCAATGATGATTTTATCCTCTGATTCTATGATATCAGGGCAGTTCTCCTTAATAATTTCCTGGAATATGGTATCTAGATTCTTTTTCTGGTCATGGCTTTCAGGCAGTCCAATGATTCTCAAATTGTCTCTCCTCAATCTGTTTTCCAGATCAGTTGTCTTTCCAATGAGGTAGTTCACATTTTCTTCTATTTTTTCATTTTTTTTATTCTGCTTGACCGATTCTTGGTGTCTCATGGATTCCTTTTCTTCCAACTGTCCCACTTTAATTTTTAAGGCATTGTTTTCTTCAGTGAGATTATGCACCTTTTTTTCCATTTGGCTAAGTGAATTTTTTAAGGTATTGTTTTCTTCAGTGAGATTATGCAGCTTTTTTTCCATTTGGCCAAATGAATTTTTTAAGGCTTTGTTTTCTTCAGCTTCCTTTTCTAAGCTGCTGATTCTTTTTTCATAGTTTTTTTGTGTTGCTTTCATTTCTCTCCCCATTTTTTCTTCTACCTCTTGCAATTGATTTTTAAAATCCTTTTTGAGCTCTTCCAGGAAGGCTTTTTGTTCTTGCGACCAATTCACCTTCCCTTGTGAGGCTTCAGATGTAGACAATTTGAGGCTATTGTCCTCATCTGAGTTTGTGTTGGCTTCTTCCCTATTGATACAGAAGCTCTCAATGGAGAGGGCTCTTTTTTGCTTCTTACTCATTATTGCAGCTTATTTATTTATTCTTTAAGTTGAGGTCTGCTCTGGGGGCACCAGGGTCCCTGTTTTGGGCTTCTTGTGCAGGTGTATATGTGCTGTGTGACCGGGCTTTTACTCTGAGGCCTTTATGGTGTGTGGAGATCCCCTGTCCTGCACTTCCTGTCTGATTGTGCTCGGCCAGCCAGGCGTCAGACCCCGGCGTCTGATCCCGCCGTTCGTGGCCCTCTCGGCCGGTGCAGGTAAGTTTTTCCACTGTCCTTCTTGGCCACCAGATTTTTGAACCAGGTTCCGGGAGCCTCAGTTGTTCGGCTGTGACCCGCAGCTCCTGCTGATTTGCCCCGACCCCCTCGGCGCTCGGTTGCTGCCCTGCGCTGGGCCTCCCTTTTGCCCGAGTCAGACCGACCGACCTTTTCCTGAAGTCTTCTAAATTATCTCTGGTTGGAGGACTGTGTCTCTCTGTCTCTTTGCAGGTTCTGTAGTTTCAGAATCCGTCCAGAGGCTTGATTTAATGTTCGTTTTGAGGGAACAGAAGGAGAGCTCAGGCAGCTTGCTGCTTCCTCTCCGCCATCTTGGCTCCGCCCCTCTCTCTCCCATTCACTTTTAAAGTCATGGTTAATAAATATATATTTCCCTGCATCCTATTATTTCCCTTATTTTATAGTTTTATCTTTCTTTTCCCCTGTCCCTTCTCACTAGTGTTTTGTTTCTGGCCACCTCAGTCTACCCTCCCTTCTATCAGTCCCTCCTCCTTTTTGTCCTTTTCCCTTTCCCCTCTTAGTTTAGTTTAGTTTTGTGGTTGCCAATTGTGATATTTAAAAATCTAGCTGTGCCGTCTAAAAAATCTAATGTGTGTTTGCCTTAAATTAGAAACTTTAGCACCAGTCTTTGGGCATTAAGCATTTGTTAAAGCATACTAGGTACTAGAGAAAAAAAAGAGAGAGAGAGAACAGGTAGAGTTAAGAAAAGACCTATCTAGCCTAGAGTTCCTGCCTGGTCTGGTTCTTCCTCAAGTCCTCCACCAAAAGCCTGCTTTAACCAGGAACTCTTCTCAAACTGAATGTGGGAGCATTTTATAGGTCTGGAGCAGAGGAGGTCTTTATACATTGCTTCAAGCTGATTGTTAGGTGTCCTCCAAATCCATTGGTTCACTGGACTTGAAGGTGATCTCTAGTTGAGTTCAAAGTCTTTAGCTTCTGAGAACAATGCCTCCTTAAGGGCCAGCCAGGTGTAGTTACAATCTAATTAACTCGAAGTAGGCCAATCAGCAAAGTCAATCACTCTCACTTAATTCAATCATTTTAGATTAATCTCCAGGTGAGCCTTTGAGAATCTGTCAAATCCTATTTTTATCTCACGCTATCAAGCTCACAGTAGCAAATACATGAGTTCCAAAATCTTAAATTAAACTTTAAAACTTAAGTCTTGTCATTGAGAAAATATAGAGTTAGGTACTTTTCTTAAAGTAACAGGCTCATTTCATTCATTTTCAAGAAAATATCTGCTGAATACCCAAGTCTCAATAACTATAGTCTGTCATCAGTCTTTCTTTTAAGTAAAAGTGGTATTCCATGAAAAAAGCAGCTAATTCAGCTTAGTTCAATTGCATAAAAACTTTACCTCAAGATAGTCAACAATTTGAGTATTAAGCAGAAGAGCTTTATACATACTTCTCATTTCATTACATAGAATATTTAAAATATTCTATTCATATTGATAATAATATTTAAAATATTTAAGAGTTGAGATTTACTGAAATTAATCATTTTTCTTAATTTGTCAATGATGCTTTAAAGTAAAACCTGCATTTTTATTTTATTTACTGCTGGTGTATGGTGTTGAAGAATAAAGAGATTACTACTATATTTTAGTATTGCTGGTTTGCTTCATGGTTCAGTGGCAGCAGTTTTATTCACAGTTGCTTTTAGATTACCATAGCAAATGTCAACACAGTTGTTTTAGACAAATTATGAGGAAAAAAAAAGTTATTCAACACTTTGAATGGTTTGGTATCACTTGTATTTAATATTAAGTCTTCTTCTAAATGAAAAGGGTCTTTGATGAGCACTTTATGCTAATATTGGGTGGATACAAATAAAATAGCTTTTCCAGCTACATCTATAGTTTTGTAAAGCAAAAATATTATTTTTCAAATGATATAGTAATGCCATATGCATAATTGCTGCTAAAAGTTTAATTCATAGTTCATGTAATCTCTGGAAAATTCCATCTCAGACTTGAGAGAATGAGAGAGAAAAAGGCAAATGACATCTTAATATTGTTATGAAAAAGAAGTGTTCTATTGACTGCTCTAGGTCATAAAAAATTACACTAATTCAAAGAATCTTAAAAATCAATGAAGGTAAGATTAGTCACTGATTGCTTCATGGAGGAAGGTGGACCTTCCCTTATTGATTATTGCTAATTCTTCCAGTATAACTCTTATTTTCTACATAGTTATTTACATAGTATCTCTACTTTTATATTGTAAATGACTGAGAGTAGTGAATGTCTTTTGCTTTTCTTTTTACTCCTAGCATTTAGATAGGGTATGCTCTAAGTAGTCACTTAATAAATACTAATTGAGGAATTAGTTTAATCAGAAAGTCATCAGATATAGATTATACATGTGCAATTACGTAAAATGTTTCCTAATTAGTTATTTTGTATAAGACTATAATAAAAGAAAAAAATGAAATAAAATGAAAAATAGCATGTTTCTGTTCAATCAATATCAGTTCTTTCTCTGTAGGTGGATAGTTTGTTTCATCATTAGTCCTTTAGGATCATCTTCTATCATTGTATTTCTTTTTTTTTTCTTTTTTTTGTTTCTTTCTTTTTTTTGTTTTTGTTTTTGTTTTTGCGGGGCAATGGGGGTTAAATGACTTGCCCAGGTTCACACAGTTAGTAAGTGTCAAGTATCTGAAGCCAAATTTGAACTTTGAACTCAGGTCTTCCTGAATCCAGGGCTGGTGCTTTATCCACTGTGCCACCTAGCTGTCCCCCATTGTATTTCTGAGAATAGTTGTCATTACCATTTCATCATATATTATTGCTATTGCCATGTATAATGTTCTCTTGGCTCTTTTCACTTCACATACATCAGTGTATGTAAGTTTTTCTAGGTGTTTTCTAAAATTATCCTGCTTGTAATGTCTTACAACACAATAATATTCCATTACACTTATATACCAAAGTTTGTTTAGCTATTGCCCAATTGATGGACATCCTTTTGATTCCCAATTCTTAGCTACCAGAAAAAGAGCTCCTATAAATATTTTTTGTATAAATGGTGCCTTTTCTCTTTTTGTATCCCTTTGAAATATAAACAGAGCAGTAGCATTGCTGGATAAAAGGGCATGCATGGTTTTATAGCCCTTTGGGCATAGTTCTAAATTGCTCTCCAGAATGTTTGGATCAGTTCATAAATCCTCCAAGAGTGTGCCAGTTTTTCCACATCCTCTCCAACATCCAACATTTTCCTTTGTTTATCATATTAGTCACTCTGATAGGTGTGAAGTGGTACCTCAGGGTTGTTTCAATTTGCATTTTTAGATGGTAATTCCAATAGAGTAGAGCTTATAAAAGAAAGTGTGCAAACTATTCATTTGAGAAAATTGGGAATGATAGGAAAGAATGAAATATGGTAATTATCAGCTTAAGGAAAGGTATATAAAAAGATGGACAAAAATGGAATAAATTATTTGAATGAGATATTTAAGAAAATGGGAAGTTTGTTGACACATGTGAGATAAAACAAAATGAAACAAAACAAAAAACTAACAATCAGGAAGAAATGCTACCAAGGTCACAAGTCTAGGATAGGCTTTATAAAAGTGGACACTAACTCTAATAGAGGAAAGAGTAGACAGATGTAGTACATGTGCTGACATGGTTATATTGTCCTCAAAATATAAATTCGTGTTTCATGTGAGATAACCTCAACATTTTCAATAAAACATTAACCAAGGACATCTGCTTTAAATTCAAGGCAAATAGGTTAGAATTGAAGTTTGAGGAGAGAAGAGGACTCGAACAGTCACTGTAGGGTGTTATTTAAATCTTTGAAATGATCAACACAAATTCATTAAATATATTCAGTGCCAGCCTCTATCAAGTTTAATGAGAATACAGAAAAAAAAAATTCACAGTGCTAAAGAAGCTCATATTCCAATGGGAGAGACAACATGTGCATATTATATTTGCAAAATACAAATGTATAAGATTTAAAAATAAAATTGGGGAAAATGGTACTAATATCTGGAGAGAACAGAAAAGGCCCTAATGTACACGGTGTTTCATAAGCCAAATCTTGGAATAAACCAGGATATAAAAAAGTAGAGTTAAAGAGGGAGACCACTTTAAGAAAGGGAGAGAACTGTGAAAATGTATGGATAGTGGATATAATAGGCCATATGTTAAGAGTTAAAAGTAGGCCAATAAAGCATTTAGATGAAGAGTTAGCAAAAAATTAATAAAAGGATTATGGAGAAGTGTCAAAGAATGAGTTGAACCCTGATACTATCAAAATGTTGTAGGTCAGATATGCATTGTTCTATCTGTTTCTTTAGTATCTTGAGAATATAAGTGGGAATTCAAATAAAAAGTCAGTGTATGTTTCAATCAAGTAAGACAGGTGTAAAAGACTAAGTAAAGTCTTGGTTCTGTTAAAGAGACATTTCAAATGGCCTATCATTGAGTACAAAATAGTTAAAGTGTCATGTAAAGCTGTAGAAGCTAATATCCTGTATTCTAATATCATCTTTGTTGTCTTCATCATCAAGTGACAAATGTGTATAATAAAATAATGGGGTTTGGCAGCCCCCAGGGGTGCCACCTGAAGATTGATTTAGAATTGATTAAATTGGCTGAGACTGAGAACTTACTGAAGAATGATTAAATTGAGACCACACCTGGCTGGCCCTAAGTGGGGTGTTGCTCTCAGAGATTTGTGAATTAAGGCATCAACAGGAGACCACCCTCAACCAATCAGCTTGAAGGACCTCCCCTTCAAGTGTGGTAAAAACTATTTGTGGTAAAGATTAATATTCCCATTTTTAGCTAACTCACTTCGGAGGGGCCACACCTGGCCCACCCCGAGGTTACATATGCTACTGAACTGAGAAGGAAAACTTTCCATAGGCAGTTTTTGAATGATCTCCCCTTTTGGGGAAGGAAACACTGAACATTCCCTGAAGAGAGGGGGAGGGCTGCTTCTGGAATGCTAGGCTTCTTCCAGAAAGCGAGCTCATTCTTGGGTCTCTCTGTCTGGCGAATCCCCTTGTGGTGGTGCATGTTCGTTCTGTCTTGGCAGACTGTACAGGGTTAGTGAGTTAATTACACAAATTAATAAAAGAAAACCTTAACTTCCTTTGAACTAGCTTAATTGGAAATGGTCTGGGGTGCAGTAGGTTAAATTTAGAGTTAAGAGCATTTATCTGTATTTCTATTTTCCTATTTCCTTATCTTTGATTTTTATTAATTTCACCTTTGTTGTTTAATTAATTCCCAAGCAATAAAATCTGATCATTTTGTGAACTAAAACTTAGAGGTTGCTTTCTTATTGGCCTGGGAGAAATATCTAAAAAGGACTGTTCAGAGGGGAGGGTAAACCTAAAAGTTCCCTCATATTTCCAGGACCCCAATATTAAAGTGAGTCACCCAAATAACACTCTGTATATCAAATTTTGGCCCTCACATGGGGAGGGAGACAGGAACTAGGAAGCTGAGGCTTGCTCACTGGATTTCTTTCTTTTTTGTTCAGGAAACCGGAGTGTGGAAGCAGGGGCAGAACAGAGTAGAAAGATCTACTCCATGTGTTCTTTATAGAAGCATGAATGGCTAAATAGAGGTGGCTTTATCAACTTCTCTATCTTCACTAAATATTTAAAAGCCTAACCTATTACTGAATTTATCAGCAAATTTTAGGCAATTTCTCCCCCAAAACTGGGGAGGGCAGGTTAGGACCCACATTAGATTGTAAACACCACATGGGGAAAATTCAATCAGCAAAAATCATTTCACTGAAGAACAATAACAGTTGTTGACAGATATATGCCATTGGATTTGTAATATTTAAGCAAAAATGTATAGTTTACCTTCAGATAGAGCTTATATAATATTCAAAATTAAATATGATAGCAGAAAGGTTCTGCATGGAAAATAGATGTATGGTACTTAGCTAATACTATGTCAACAATTAAGCATCAAAAAATTGCCTGAAGGGGCAACTAGGTGGTGCAGTGGATAGAGCACTGGCCCTGGAGTCAGGAGGACCTGAGTTGAAATCCGGCCTCAGACACTTGACACTTACAAGCTGTGTGACCCTGGGCATGTTATTTAACCCCAATTGCCTCACTCCCACCAAAAAATTAATTAATTAATTAATTAATAAAAATTGCCTGAGTTATTCAAATTTCTCTTGGTACTTCAGAAACAGAACACTGCTACTGATAACTAAAGAAGGCCTATCCCAAAAGAGACAATATTTAGTTATCAATGCAAATTATTCAAGGAAATGAGGAAATTAAAACATTGAAACTGAATTGAAAAGATAGAAGTAAGGTGGAAGCAGGATGTGGTATACATTATCCCTCTTATCCTATCTTCAAAATCAGTTGTAAGAAGGATGCTTTCAGTGATTCTAAAAAAGATAATATTAAATACTAATATTATTAATCTAATATGCAAAGCTTTTTTCTCATCAGTTTGTGTAATAATCCTCCAAACAATTAATCTTAAGAATAATAGCAAGATAAAAATTTATCCCTGGATCATTTCTATGTAAATAAGATGGGAAAATAGAAGATTAATGAGCTAATATTAACAATAATTGTCTAAACAAAAAGTTATACACAATCAATGAATTATAGGTTTCATTTTCCTAATTTATAGCCTTATTATTACATTTATTCAAGATGGAGAAACAGAATTGACAGTTCTTGGTGAATAAGATAAACTGGTTAACATTCACAGAAATAATTTTTCAACAAATAGATCTCCTTTTACAAAGAAATAAATTGTGCTACTGTAACCAAATATTATTTTGCTTCAAGAAAGTAGCCTTGAACAGCTAAATCTCACCTTGAGGCATATATACATGAATCTCATAAATAATATGTCAAAAAAAGATCCCTTTCAATTTCTCTAAAACAACTGGAAGTACAATCCCCACCTAACTTGCACTTTTTTTTCTGTTTATTCTGTATATAATTATTATATACTTATAGATACAGATATTTACACATATATACACATATATATACACATATACACACATATATGTATGTATGTATATGTGTGTGTGTGTGTGTATATATATATATATATATATATATATATATATATATATATATATATATATATATATATATATATATATATTCAAGTTTTGTGGAGCCACAGTTAAGATAACACAAAATCTAGCAGCTTCTACATTAGAGTATCAGAGGGCTTGGAATATGATATTCCAGAGATCAAAGGATCTGGGATTACAACCAAGAATCACCTACCCAGCAAAACTGAGTACAATCCTTCAGGGGTAAAAATAGGAATTCAATGAAAGAGAGCCTTTTTAGGTATTCTTGATGAAAAGACCTGAACTGAATAGAAAATTTGACTTTCAAATATAAGACCCTAGAGAAGCAAAAAAAGGTAAACAGGAAAAAGAAATTGTGAGGGATGTTAAAAGGTTAAACTGTTTACATTACTACATGGGAAGATGATGCTTCTAACTTATAAGAATTTTCTCAGTATTAGGGCAGCTGAAAGGAAGGAATTTAGACAGAGGGCACAGGAACAAATTTAGACAGAGGCAATTGGTTATAAAGGGATGACATCTGTTAGTCATTTATTTTTCGTTTATCTTTTCTTTTGGTGTGTTTTATTTTGTTTTTGTGGGGGTGGGGCAGTTGGGGTTGGGTGGCATACTCAGGGTTGCTCGTTTGAAGAGTGTTTTATGTCTGAGACCAGATTTGGGCTCTGGTCGTCCTGGGTCCAAGGGCGGGTGCTTTGTCCACTGTGTCACCCAGCTGACCCATTATGACATTTTAAGATAAAATTAAGTGCTGAGAGGCTTGCACTGGGAGAAAGAGAAAGGGATAAGTGTAATGGGGTAAAATATCTCACATTAAAGAAGCAGGAAGAAGCTTATGGTGTGGAGGGGAAGATGGAGGTGGATTGGGGGAATGAATGTGTCTCATCAGAATTGGCTCAAAGAGGGAATAACATACAAACTCAATGAGTATAGTGATATATCTTGCCCTGTGGGGAAGTAGGAGGGGATGGGGATAAAGAGAAAGGGATGAAGGAAGGGAGGGCAGATTGGGAGAGGGACAGTTAAAATCAAAATACTTTTAAGGAATGATAGGGTAAAAAGAAGATAGGAAATATACTAAATATCACAGGGAGCGAACCAGATAGAGAAAAACACAGGTAGCAATAGTAACTGGGGAAAAATTGAATAAGAGGCAAGAGCAATATAAGATGATGAAGAAGATGATGATGATGGTACATTGCTGGGCTATTGTGAAGAAAATTCTTTGTCAGGTATTATATAAATATTACTTATTATTGTTGTTGTAATAATCAACCTCATAGGCATTTTGTAAGGAAATCTCCCTTTAAAGTACTATATAAATGTAGTTTACTACTAAAAAACAACAAACAAACAAAAAAGATGAGCAGGATGCTATTAGAAAAACCTGGAAAGACTTACATGAGCTGATGCAAAGTAAAATGTACTGTATGCAAAATAACAGCAATATTGTAAGATGATCTACTGTGAATGACTTATTTATTTTCAGCAATGCAATGATCCAAAGAATTCTGAAGGAGTCATGAAAAATGCAATCCATTTTCAGAGAAAGAACTCATGGCACCTGCATAGAGATGGAATTATATTTTGTTGTTGTTGTTTGTTCCTTTTTCTAAAGTTTTTTTGTTTTTGTTTTTGTTTTGTTTGTTTGCTATGTTTTGCATGACTGCAAATATATAACTTATATTGAATTGATTAAGTTCTTAAGGGGGAATAGGGAGGAAGGATGAGAATTTGGAACACAGAGTATTAAAAAACAATGGTACACAGGGCAGCTAGGTGGCGCAGTGAATGGAGCACCGGCCCTGGAGTCAGGAGTACCTGGGTTTGGATCCGGCCTCGGACACTTGACACTTGCTGGCCGTGTGACCCTGGGCAAATCACTTGACCCCAATTGCCTCACAAAAATAAATCAATGGTACAATTTGTTTTTACATGTAAGGTTTGGAAAAATTCTTAATCAATCAATCAATCAATCAATTAATTAATAACAATAAAATAATGTAAGTTCCTCAAAAACAGGAAGTTCCATGTCTTTATCTGCATGTATCATCACCTAGAACATTTCCTGACATATAATAAGTTCTTAATAAATATGTTTTAATTGATTAATTGAAAGAAGTACCTCATGAATAGTTGTATCAGGAATATTATTGAACACTTATTGTATGTCAGGCAATTTGCCAAACACTAGGGATACAAATTCAAAATATTATACAATCCATGACTGTTGTGAAAGTTGGACTGATGCCCCCTGCTGGGAGGAACATTGTGAGCTCTGACCTGAGAAAAAGCCATGTGACCTTTTCTGGGGTTTTCAAAGGTCAGCCTGGCATCTGGAAGCTGGCCGGATTGCATGTGTAGTACTGCCTATTGCTTCTGTCAATCAAAGCTACCAGCCAATTAGCTTGGAGGTGTGTGTATATGTGTGTGTGGGGGGGGCGGGGCTCTGTTTCCAGTTTTTCAGGAGGCTTCTGGGAGGAGGAAGGAAGTGTTGGGGTCTTTGGGTTCCTGACCTCGGGTTGGAGAGGTCAGATGATGGGGTCTCTTAGAAACAGTTAGATCTATTACCTCTCTCTCTTTCCTCACCTACCTCTGATTGTTCTTTAATAAAGTCTTAAAAGTCTAAACTCTTGCTAAAACTTCTTATTTATGGTGACCACTCATTATATTTTTAGACAGTCTAACTAGAATGTTAGCCCCTTACACTGTCTAGACAAAACAGCTAAGAAAATATTTTGGTAGCTTTTGTCATATGAAATACTGCTAAACTCCAAACTATAAGAAAGGAAAAGTATTCAACACATGGTAAATTATGTAGAAAGAAGATAAGAAGCATTTCATACTTGCTTGCATACAAGCTTGCATTTCCATACTCTCATTTAATTGTTTAAAAAATGAAAAATATACCACAGAATATTGTAATTGATAATAATAATATCAGGACAGCGACTCATCTTCAAACCTTTCTAATTTGTATTTCATGGAAAAAAAGATGAGAGAAATGAGATGATAATAATAATAACTATAGTACTAACCATAGCAATAAATTTGTTGTCATTGTAGTTGGTATTATACCAGATATTTACATAGAACTTTATGCTCTACAAGTACTTTCCTCAAAAAAATGTATGAGGTAAGTATAGAAAGTACATAAATGTTATAATCCATATTCTAAATTCAACTACTCTTGGACTCAGAGAGGTTAAAGTACTTGTTCACTCACATATCCAATAATTGACCTAGTTGTGACTCAAAAGCAGGTCTTTTAGTAATACATATAGTGCTTTCTAAACTACAACAAGACCAAAGTCAATAAGGAAGGAATAAAAAATGAGGAGATTATTACATTTAAAGTTGCATATGCTATTATGTGAATAACATATAACCACTTAATACACAAAGGGCTATTTAGAAAATGAAGTCAGTTCCCACAGGAATTGTAGAAACAGTAATAACATATTACCTGACAGATAAGCCACATGTAGAACAATGATGGTGACAACTGCTTAACAAAGACTAAGAATTATAGCAGTAAATCAATATGATAAAATTGATTGGACTAAGAAGAGACAAATTAAAAAGTCTGAATTCTAATGTGGGTGGTTTTATTAATTCATTAATAAAATTAGTTGAATAGTAAGCCTGGTGTTCCCATTTAGGAGGGCATTAGCATAAGCAGAAAGAAGCAGTTTCCTTTATGCCTTCAGGGCCCACAATTCCCTAAGAATGAGTTAGCAAAGTCTTGGTTATATCCCCTTAAAGTCTAACAAACTTTATCTCCAATGATTAATTCAGTAGGATCCAGAAATATAAACTGTCAAAAATACCTTTCTGGGATTGTTAAAAAGGAATAACAGAGCTTAATGTAGCACTTTTCAACTCTGAAAGACAATGGCAATGATAAACAAATGCATGTTCTCTTCACATAAAATTTCTCATTTTTTCCCCAAATACTAATAAAACATTTTTGTAGATCTTTTAAAAAACTGACTGTTTACTTTTTCTTTATTCTGCCACTATCACTACAGACATAGAAGAGAATTCTAAAGGATAATGATAATGTTTCAATATTCATCTCCACAGCAGTTACAATAGCTAAATGATTCAGTACCTAATATCCAAAATTTTGGTGTTGACTACTTTATTAAGAGTAATAATAACAATAATAACAACTATAATACCACATTTATATAACACATTAATATTGTCCAAATACTTTACATTTTACCTCATTTGACTACCACAACAGTGTTGTTTTAGGTACTATTGTAATCTCCATTTTTCAGGTGAAGAAACTGAGTCACAGAGGTGTTAAATAACTTATCCAAAATCACACAGCTAGCAATTGTCTAAGATAGGATTTGAACTCAGTTCTTCCTAAAGTGAGAAAATAATGGGTTTGGGGGGCCCCCCACTTGAGGGGGCCTTGCCTGACCTCTTTTAAGGTCAGCCCGAGTCAGTAGAATTGCAAAGGAAATGCAGATTAACCTTCCTGACTACCTAAAAAAAATTAACTCACCTAGGTGACCCCTAAAGTCATGTCAATCCATGAATCACTGTGCAGTGACCCACCTCTACCTGAGAGAGGATAAAAATCCTTGGGACAAGTGGGAGTTGCTCTCTTCTCTTCCATGCTCTTCTTGCTGCACCTCTACCCATCCTGGGATTTTATCCTGTGCCTGTGATGCCAGAAGAGATAGACATGTGGCCCCCCTCTCTCTCTTTTCTTTCTGGTTATGAAGGATTCTAATTCTGAGCAATGTGCTCTTTCTCTCTTTACTAACATTTAATATGCTTTAATAAATGCTTAATGCCAAAGACTGGTGCTATAGCCTCTAATTTATAAGTAGCAATATATTAGAAACCCCAGCTAAGTTCCCTAAAACCTAGAAAAGAGATAGGCACCCCCATATATTTTCAAAGGACACACTAATTACAACTTCAATATTCTATTCACTGTGTCACTTAGCTTTCTTAAACCTCCCTCCTCTTACTTACCTAGGCTAATACTTAGTTGACATAGTGTAATCTTTTTAGTATAGTAGCCTTTTCCACAGTTTTTACCTCTTTGAGGTAGCCTTTGAGAAACCAGCATCAACTTAGCAAGAAAGGGAATTTGAATAGGATTTTCCTATATGAATAATGATAATAAACATTTCATACATATACTATATCAATTTTCAAAATTTAAATAGCTTTATTTAGTAGAGAAAAAAACTGAGGCTCAGAAAGATATAGAAATGGAGACAGATAAATAGAGATAGATGATAGATAGATAGAAAGATGGATGGATAGATAAATGGTAGATAAAGAAAAGATAAGAAAGTGGTTGAAGGTTAAACCAAAATTCAAACTTAGGTGTTCAAAAACACTATTTTTACCAAAAGGACATACTGCCTTTGGTTATCTGAATGTGTGTATAAATATACATATTCCCGAATACCTGAATATATGCTTGTATATGAACATATACATGTTGTATAAGATCTTTTGAAAAAATGGAGGTAGATGAATAAAGAACATAAAGAATACATATAACATAGCAAAAAGCATGGAAAGAAAAATGAATATGAAGGAAGCTTATCATAAGACATAACACTATTTATAGCTGCAACTTGGAGGACAGAAACAAAGAGACATCAAATGGGCTAAATGACAGAGAATTTCTAATGATAATGGATGAAATTAAAATTATGAAGAATGTACTTCTCCGGGGGCAGCTAGGTGGCACAGTGGATAGAGCACTGGCCCTGGATTCAGGAGGACCTGAGTTCAAATCTGACCTCAGACACTTGATACTTACTAGCTGTGTGACCCTTGGAAAGTCATTTAACCCCAGTTACCTCACAAGAAAAAAAAGAATGTACTCCTCCACAATAGCATTATTTTATAATATTACTCCAGAATAAGTTTGCAATGCATCCATGACTGCCTATCCTCTGTAAATGTTGACCTCTTTCCATAAGTTAGTCATAGGGAACTCAATCAACAAACATATTGAATGTCCAAAAGTCCAACTTTGGTGATATCTATGACTGCCTGTTCACAACCACTATATGCATCTCCGTGGCCCTCAGCATGCTATCAATTTTAATGATCTAGAGGTTGTAAAATTCTGTTTTTCTACTATATAGAAACACTAAAAGAAGGTTAGTATTTTTACAATGGACTTTTACTTTCATGGGATAATCCTTGGAGTTTTCCAAAGGAATCTAGCTTGTTTTTTTTTTTCCTCTTGTTCAAATTTGAGCCTAACTTGCTGTCCCTAACTGTCCCAGCAAAACATAATGAGAGGCTAACTTTATAGTTTGAGTTTCAAAATGCATATTGTAATCTGCAACCAGGAGTCTCTTCAGTGTTTTGGAACTTAGTGTAATAATCACAATTTCTTTTCAAACAAGGCCATCTGGAAGAAGTCACCATCAACAGGGAATTCCTCTTCAATTTGGAATCTGTACTGGTTTATTTTTCATCAAAATAGTGAGAACATTTGGCAATATAGATATCCTTGTTTTAGGCTTCACCTGATATTTATCATCAAAATTTGTTTGAAAAGAATTATTTATGTTGCTGTATTTTTTAAAAAGGGGAATAATTTTAATATATGCATTGGAGACACCTTATTGAAAAATAGCTGATAACATATCATTTTTCTCTATTAGAGACATTTCCCCCCATAATCAACAAACAACAATGTAGAATCTTATATTTAGAGTTAATTATCATAGTCTACTGCAAAATGATGAAGATGTGGTCCATTATTCAATATTGCTGAAAATCTCTGTTTCTTTTCAATATTTTCTTTGTGTGGATGTGGTGACACATCCCTATAATCCTCCCTTCCAGGAGGGTTCTTAACAGGACTCTTGAGATCAGGAATTCTGAGTTGTAATAGGGATAAATTTGAAATTTTCAATAAAACAAAAGCAGTAGCATTAAGGGGGACCTGGACAGGCTTTCTGCAGAATGGAGAATGTTAACTTAGAATTAAAGGATTCCTGGGAGGCAGGAAACTAATGTAAAGCAGTATAGAATTCCAACCATGTGGTAAAGCTAGTGAAAATATCTAGAAACAGGAAATGAAAGAAATGTAGTATCACATGCAAGGAAAAGCAAGGAGGCAAGTGTCACTGGATTGGAGTATGTGGAGAGGGAGGGAAAATTAAGCTATAACAAGACTAGCTATATTGTGAATGGCTTTAACATTATATAGAAAATTTCACGTTTGATGCTAGAGATTCTATGTGACCAGTAGAACTTACTGAATAGGGGATAGAGGGTGATATACTCAAGTCTAGGCTTTAGGAAGATAAATTTGATGTCTGAGTGAAGGATGGACAGAATTAGGGTAATACTTGAAGGAGAGTGACAAATAAGAAGTCCATTGCAGTATTCTAGGCAAGAAATGATAAGTAACTGAACTAGAGTGATTGCAGTGTCAGAGTGGAGAAGTAGAAATATATAAGACATGCTATGAAGGTAAAATCAATAGGCATTGGTTACAGTTTTTATATGTTTTGTTTTGTTTTTTTGCAGGGAAATGGGTTGTGACTTGCCCAGGGTCACACAGCTAGTAAGTGTCAAGTATCTGAGGCCAGATTTGAACTCAGGTACTCCTGAATCCAGGGCTGGTGCTTTATCTACTGCGCCACCTAGCCACCCCGTACAGTTTTTATATGAAAGGAAAGATAAAGTGAAAGATTTGAGGATAACCCCTAAGTTGTGAACCTAGGTGTAAGGGAAGATGGTGGAAACCTCAACAATAACAGAGAAGGGACGTGGAGGCAATATGGCTGAGGAAAGGCAGTGACTTGCCTGAGTTCTCCCAAGACCCCTCCAAATACCTTCAAATAATGCCATAAGGCAATTCCTGGAGCAGCAGAACCCACAAAAGGACAGGGTGAAAAAATTTTCCAGACAAAGACTTTGAAGGTTGGGAGGAAAGGTCAGTCATACCAGGTTGAGAGTGGAGCTCAGTCCACAGATGGTAAGGGGGTCGAACAATTGGCCAGAAGGAGATTACAGATTATAGGTATCTCTTTGCTAGCACTGAGGCAGGACTCTGTTGGTTGGCCCATACTCAGATCCAGGTCTCAATTTTGGATAGCAGTCTTGGGTGGGGGGGCGGGGAGGAGCCCTAAACACAACAGAGCTTGCTGCCATGGGACTCTTCTCATAGTTCCAGGGCAAAAAAAAAAACAGGCTTGTGGTCACTTGCAGACCAGAGCATAGACCAGGAGAGTAGTAAACATACCTCTCCTTAAATCATACAATCTTGGAAAAACTAAAAACTTACAAATTCCTAGAAGTATCTGAAAACAGCTGCATAAACACCCTAAAGATTGGGATAGTGCACCCTCCACCCTGGAAGCAGTATCCCACTTAAAAAAAGAGTTAAAAGTAAAAAAGAATAGCCTGGGAAAGTGAGCAAACAATATTAGTTTTAAAAATTTTTGAAGCAAGTTTCTCTGATATAGCCTCATTTCTCAAACATATAGAAAACTCAAATTTATTAAAATAAGAGCCATTCTTCAATTGATAAATGATCAAAAGATATGAACAGTTTTCAGGTGAAATAATCAAAGTTATCTATAGCCATATTAAAAATGCTTTAACTCACTATTGATCAGAAAGATGCAAGTCAAAATAATTATGGTACTACCTCATACCTGTTCGATTGGCTAATAGGACAGCAGGAGAAAATGACAAATATTGCAGGAGATATGGCGAAAATTCAAGCACTGTTTGTGGAATTGTAAACTGATTCAACCATTTTGTAGATCAATTTGGAACTATAGCCAAACGGTTATAAAATCACGCCTACTCTTTGGCCTAGCAATACCACTAATAGGTCGGTATACAAAAAGACAAAAAAAAAAAATGAAAAAGGACCTATATGTCAAAAAAATATTTATATCAAGCTCTTTTCTGGTGTCAAAGAATTGGAAATTGAGGCAATTCTCAAAAATTGGAGAATGGCTGAACAAAATGTGATATATGATTATGATGGAATACTATTGTGTCATAAGAAATGATGAGGAAGGTGTTCTCAGAAAACCCTGGAAAAACTTATGTAAATAAGCTGATGAAAAGTGAAATATGTTGTGTACAAAGTAACAGTAATATTGTAAAATGATCAGCTGTGCATGACTTTGCTATTCTAAGCAATACGATTATCCAAGACAACACTGAAGAACTAATATGAAAAATGCTCTCCATCCCCAGAGACAGAACTGATGGTGTCTGAATACATATTGAAGCATATTACTTTTACTTTATTTTTCTTGAGGATTTTTTTGTCTGCTTTCTTTTACAATCTGATTAATATGTAAATGATTTGCATGACTACACATGCATAAGTTCTATTGAATTGCTTGCTTTCTTAAAGAGAGGGAGGAGATAAGAAGGAAGAAATTTGGAACACAAAGTTGCAAAAATGGATATTAAAATTGTTTTTTACTGTAATTGGAGAAAACAAAATGCTAAATTTAAAAAAATAGGGAATTTAGAAAGTGGGGAAAGATGGGAGGAAAGAGAATGAATTCATTTTTGTTCATGTGAAGTTTGAGGTGCCCATAGAACACATAGTTTCTATGTAATGTTTTATATTCTTATTATTTGTATTCTACTATTTATGACATAAATTCATCTTGAATTTAGCAGAGCACAGTAATTAATGAAATTAATATGTACATGTCTGTTATACTGGAGCAGAAGGGAAGTTTGTATGTAAGAAACAATTGCCTCCATCCTGATGTTGATTTTATATATATATATGCATGTATATGTGTATGTGTCTATGTATTATGTATATATATACATATGTATATATGCATATGTATATATACACATATATATATATATATAATTCTTTATTGTTCAAAATATATGAAGTATTTAAATAGCGAATTTTAAAAGGACTATATCACAGCAGATTCCTACCTATAGCAATGTGTAAAATGAAAGCATTCAGTTTTACTTTGGCATTAACTCTTCTATAAAATATATATTTACATGAACTTAACTTGCTTCTCAGGGATGGCTATCCAGGGAGTGAGTTGTGAAAAATTTAAATGTTAAGAAATAAATATTATTAGGAAATAATACTATTAGGAAATAAATAGTATTAGGAAATAATAGTATTAGGAAAGCATGTTTTCTTGTCCAAAACACAAAGTAACTGTGCTATCTTTTTAGGGAAACAAAAAAAATTCAAATTCAAGCTATTATTCTAGAGTTAGGGTTAAATCAAACAGAATTGAAAAATCCTTGCCATCTCCATTATTGACATTTTGATGCTATCACTGGTCTTTTTTTCATTTATATATGATTTCTTTCCATACCTTTTAATTTTGTACAATTCCTAGTCATGTGACTTTAATCTTCTATAGACCTGTATAATGCATTAATCATACTTTTTTTGGCTTCGCCTTTACATCTCAAGGATGTCAAAACTCTGATCAAATTGTGATTTTGCATTCTCTCATTTTTGATATTTAAATGACTTACCCTTTTGTGGTAATATGTATCAACCAATGAGTATTTAATAAGGGCCTAAGCTGTGTGACAGACTGCACTAAGTCCTGCAGACACCAATGCATAAAGTGAAACACTCTCACTAATCAGCAGATATAGGTATATAAAAATAGATACAAAATATAAGCTTGTGATAGTAGCTGAGCTTATAACATTTAGATGCTGAATGGGGTGCTAAGAGCCATAGTTGGAGAATTTTCTCAGCTATCAAGCTTACTCATTGGTATGGACAGCCTAGGATATTTGCCTCTAGACCCCTTTTCTCCTTCCTTTCCCTTTTTCCTTCCCCCACCATCTCTTCTCATCTGCAGCCTCACTCAGAGCTTTAAACACTAGGGGCATACTTATGGTGGCCTCATTTTTTGAGTCTTCAAGGAGGCCATTTTGCTATTCTGCCACTAGATGCATGAAAAGGTCTAGCATAGGGGGAATGGTTGTTAGAAGTTTCAGTAGAATTCCAATTGCCTACCTTCTTGATTTAGCTTTTCTGGTTGCTGTAGTGACCGAATAAAGAGAAGAGATGCATTTTTATATCCTTTTAATTTTAGAAGCTTTGTTCTTTTAATCTCCTATCAATTAAGCTGGTTTTAATTGCACTTTATGATCTAACCTAATCTTAATGCATTTTAACACTGAAGCCTTAATTATTGGACTGGTCTAGTGAAGGCCTAGTCATGAATAATACAAAATAATGATTAGGAGGAAAAGATACTAGAATGTGGGGGGAGGAAGACTATTAAAGTTTTGGAATATAAAGTAGCTTTCAGATGAGTCTTGAACAACACTAGGTACTCTAGGAATTTGAGGTAATTAGGGAAAAAAATTCTGGTGTGAGGGAATATGGACATAGAGAAAGGGAAAAGACTGCCATGTTTGAGGAATAGATAATATTAGAAATAATAACCCTTTGGGGTTTGCAAAGTACTTTACAAATATTATATCATTTGACTCTCACAACAACCTCAAGAGTTAACTGAGTCAGCTGAGAGTTACACATTTTACAAATAAGGAAACAGAATGAGAGAATCCTTCTTAAACTCCCTATGATATTTCATAATTGCACCAGGTTTGAAAAACATTTAAGGTTTTTTTTTCTGAGTTTTTTGTTTGTTTGATCATTTTTCTTCTGTATTATTTATCTCTCTTCATTTTTCTTTGCCGATACTTCATCCACATGTCATGCTCAATAGAGAGAGCAAGTGATAAATTGGATAGAGTTCTGGGAGTGGAGTCATGATGACCTAAGCTCAAATCTAGCCTCAAACATATTTTCTGTGACCCTGGACAAGTCATTTATCCTCTCTCTGTCTCAATTTCCTTAGATGTAAAATGGGAATAATAATAGTACCTACCTCCCAGAGTAATGATAATCAAATGAGACAATATTTACAAAAGCATTTAGTACAATGTCTGGTACATAAATGGTGCTATATAAAGGCCTATATTCTTCCTCCTTCCCTAATAGTGATCATTCCACAAGGCTCTATCCTGGGGTCCCTTTCCATTTTACTCCATACTATCTCACTTGACAATTAATCTACTCATCTTTATAGAAATTATTTTCAAATTGATAGATATAGATATGAATATAGAAAGATTATGACTTCCCAAACTCATTCACCCCACATATCGATTCAAATCCTGATTCTTGTCTTATCCAAATTTCTTTCCTCTTTTCCCTTAGCTCAACTCATGCAAGCTCTTATTTAGGCCCTTGTTACCTTTTGCTATTTGACTATTAGTACTAAAAGTACAAGATAAATGTACAGATGGATTAACTCTATGGGTTATTGAACTAATAGCCAGCATATTGATTTTCCTGTCCCACTTGAATCCTTCTTTTCCTAAGCTACCAATTGACCATTCAAGGATCTGCTTATTTTTTTCCTGATAAATCCAGAGCAATTAACATTTAAAAAAAATTGTTTTAATGATATTTTGACCTCATGCTTCAACTGTCAGTAGAAAACCCTGTTCTTAAGCTTCTCACCAAAATGTAGGAATTGGTATCTGAAGTAGAAAAGACAAGAATCTTATGGAAAGCTGGACATCCTATCTTAGAATATAAAAAGAGTTGGAACTTAGGAAGTGTCCAAAGAAGCATATCATGTCTTTAAAACATACATTTCAGAGTTTATCGGATGTATAGAATTCTATAGCACAAAACACTAGAAGAGAAATCAGTCATGAAGGGATAAGATGGTCCCAAAAATTAAATATTTATAAAAGAAAGAGAATGCACTCTAATGTGGAACAAAAAAGAAGCTTGCCCCCCGTAAAAACAATCTCCTTCTATTCACTATCATTTTACTTAGTTCTAGAAGTATTAGTGATGACATTAAAGCAAAAGGAAAATTAAAGGTATGCAAATCAACAGGAGACACAATCATTTCCTCTTGAAGATGACACACTACTTTGATTGGAAAAACCCAAGAATCAGTTAAGAATCTAATTATAACAGCTCTCGAACAGTAGAAGAATACAAAACATACACACACACAATAAAATACTTAGCATTTATTTGCTGAGATAACTATGTCAACCCTTTTAGGTGGTCTATAATAATTACTTTCTAAAATGAAAATTATAAAATAACTATTCCTGTATCTGTGACACTTGCTTATGCAATGATTGGAATGACGCCACCTGCTGGAGACTTACTGTAGGAAAGCTCCAACATGAGGAGAGGGCCTCTGAGGACAGGACCATGCAGCTTTTATTTGGCATCAGGAAGTGATGTTGGCTGGTGGGAAGAAGAAGGGGGAGGCTGGCACTCTGACTCGCTCTCTTTCCTGAGTACTCTGGTGGAGAAGGGAGATAGAAATGCGCTCTCCCTTTAAGAGATAGATGAATCTAAGCCTTTCTCTCTCTCTTTACCAAATTCTTATTCTCCTTCTAATTAATCCAATGCAGCAGGATGACACAATTGACTGACTTCCTTCTTCTAGATTATGGATATTGTTTGTAGCATTGGTCAAAACAGGCTGTCAGGTCTTATTATGTAAATAGTCTGTTATTCCCATTATGTGTATATGTATATTTCTGATATCCTTTAGTCACTTATCGTGTTAATTTTCTCATTTTAATATGTCCTAACCTTTTCTCTCACCAGATGTTTTCATTGTCTTTAAGGTACTTCTGTTTTAGTAATTTTAGGCTATTGTATTCAATGACGATAATATGAGTTAAAAATTGGAGACTGTGATTCAGGTTTTGTTCATCAAAATAATTGTGATGATTAATAAAATTTCCAGAGTAAGGACACACATCAGAAATCAGCAAACAATTTATATCTAGGATTAATTTATTGGAATTTTTTGAATTGTCCAAAATCAAGAACATAATGTGAAAATGTTAATAATGTAAATGAAACTTAAAAGTGTTTCCTATGTCCTTTTTTTTCAATAATTTGGGTTTTAAACATTGACCAGTAGACCCCTAGACAGATCCAATGTCTCAATATAATATAATGGATAAAAGAGAGAATATAGACATTTTCATCCTATTCTCTTTTGTTTTAACTTCCCCCATATAAAATGATCTTTCAATTTGAAAAGACAGAAGAAAACTTGTTTATGAGGAGATAATACCAAAGATAAATAGGAATTTATTATGACAACTAGCTGCCCTCTTTGAATACATCACCCAATCCAGATAAGTTATGTCCTAGGATACTGAGGGAATTGCTCAATGTGATTGATGGGACTTTCTTAGTGATCTTTGAAAGTTAGTGAAAAATAGGAATACTATTATAGGATAGGAAAAGGACAAATGCCTTCACAATTTGAAAAAAAAAAGAAGAAAATTAAATTTTAAAATGAGTTCAGTGTGCTAGACTTGGAATCTACATGGAATTCTACAACACACTGGTGGTTAATATATAGAGGAAAAAATAATTTTCAATCATACAGAGAACAATTATGGCTTGATTTGGAATAGGTCCTGTTAACCTAACCCCATTTCCATTTTTTGATACATTTATTAGTTCAGTGGATTGGAGGAATTTTGTGGTTGTATGACAACTTGGAAGGAAGCCTGTAGGGGGAAGTCTCAGACATCTGCTCTTTGCTTTTGGTGTTTTACATTTTTATCCAATTAATGGATAAATTGAAGCATAAATATAATACTGATTAAATTTATAAACAACACAAAGCTCAGAGAGTTAGATAACAGATTAAATGACAGTCAGGATATGAGAGATTTTGACAGTCATGGAAATAAAGTAGAATGTGGAAAGGAATTTAATAAGGATACTGTAAAAGTTTAGGGTCATTTTCAGAAAATCAACTCCACAAATTCAAGATGAGGGAAGCAAAAGCTAAATATCACTTGTTGCAGGTGTAATCTGTAATCTGTTGTCTGTCAGGTGTAATGTAGAACAATATAAATATAATTTAACAATGCCATGGTGGAAGACAAAAATGCTAATGGAATCTTAGACTTCTTTGAGATGAATGAGACCTAGAAGCAGGGAGCTGATTAGTCCCTTTATATGTGGTTAATCCACATCTGAAGTGTTCTGTTCTGGGGACTGAATTTTAGATGGGTCACTGATACCCTGGAATGAATGCCAAGTAATTAACCACTATTATAATAGACCTCATCATCATGCTTTATGAGTATTTCTTAAAAGAACTGTTTATTTTTCCTGAGAAAAGATAAAACAGTGGCGAAAATGCTGGTTTGAAGTAATTAGAGAGCTGTCACATAGAAGAGAGTTTTAGACCTGTGCTTCTATACAGAGTACAAAACTATGTGCAAAGGATTTAAAAAGCTTGATGTTTATAGAAAAGACAATTCAAAGTTTATGTAAGAAAAAATCATCCTGACAATTAGATATTTCTCAAAGTAGAATTAGCTGCATTTGACTAGTGAATTCTCTGTCAATAAGGGTGTTTAAACAAAGTTTGAATTGAGTGCTTATCAGGTGTTGTACCTGGGATTCTTATTCATTTGAAGGTTGCATTAGTTGATCTCTGAGATCTCTTCCGACAGTAATATTACCTGATTCTTTGATATTGTGAAAGCTAGCCAACAATTGGTTTATTTGGAACATTTTTTAGGAAAAAGTGTGACATTAAATCTGAGGTTAAATCTATACAACATGTATAATCATAGCAATACTTATGGCATTGGGTTGGAGCAGAGTAGTGAAGAAGTCTACATTGTTCAGGTAATTTCATCGGCCCCATGATCTTTCATTTTTGTTTAGAGAACCTGTTATAGTCATATAAAGCCATGAATAATTGCACTCAAGAAATCCTAATTGGAGTTATATTACACCATTAAATTTTAGAAAGTACAAAATCAGCTGCATGCATTACTTTGGCATCCAGAATAAAGCTTAGATTTCCAAAACAAACAATCAGGGTGATCTTAGACATTAAATCCCTATGAAGAGTACACTAAGCTACTTATATAGCATCCAATGGTTTTGTTGGGGAGAAAATTCAGTGGGGCTCTGTGGTGTACCATCTGTTTCAATACAACTAGTATGGCAAATAACAGATCTGTCCTAAGATGAGAATGCCAAACAAAAAAGCTTAGGGAACTGAATTAATTTGAATATTGAATTCACTTACAAGAACAAAAATAACTGAAGAAATCAACCTATTTTGATTTTATATTTACATTCAGAAGATGATTATGAAGTATCCTCACAAAGGGCAAATAAACATTGACTGTCTCATTCCCCTTCCTAGATAATCTCCTTTGACTAAACTTATGTTTGATGAAAAAGCATTGTGAGAAAATAAGTATTAATAATGAATTTCTAGGAGAAACCCAGACTTATTAGAGTTAGCTGCTCTTTCCCCTTCCTCTTAAACCAACCTGGGATGAACCTTCAGTTTAAGAAAAGGGATGCAGATTGACCTTTCTGATTAGCTAGGGGAAGAAGCACACTTCTTGGTTGGAATTTGATATCTAGACTACCCCCCTGTCATGTCAACCAACTGAGCTGAATTATGCTATCCAATTATCTTAGATCGATATGTGGTGACCTGCCTCTACCAAAAAGAGAATAAAAATCCCTGGGAACATGAGGTTTGTGCTCTCTCTCTCTCCCTCCAGCTTCCTGGGACTGACACACTCTCTGTCTCTGTCTCTCTCTCTGTGTCTCTCTCTCTCTCTCATTAGGTAATGTAGGGCTTGAGGCCATGTGTGCTCACTCGCCAAACTCAGATGTATGAAAGATGAAATAAATATTTATGTTGCCATACGTGAGGTATAAATCTCAGGGGATTTAGCTAGTTTGTCCTGAAGGGGAGAGAGAGAGAGAGAAAGAGAAAGAGAGAGGTGGGGAGGGAGGGAGGGAGAGAGAGAGAGAGAGAGAGAGAGAGAGAGAGAGAGAGAGTGAGAGAGAGAGTGAGAGAGACAGAGAGAGAGAGAGAGAGAGAGAGAGAGAGAGAGGTTGAGATTAAAGATAAGAATTTTTCAGCATATTTCTAGAAATATTTACAAAGTTATCTAAATATTTTTCTAATTGCATACTCAGAATCTAGCCCCTGGCCTGGAACATAGAGGGTGTTTAATATGTGCTTGTTTGTCATTTGATTGATTAACACATACAGCTGTTTTGGTCCATGTAATAGGCAAGGACTTTAACAGAGAGGAAGGTGATGTGGTAGCCAAGAAAATAAATGCAATATTAGAAAGGTAATCCTCTATGAGTGGTATTTTCCAAAAGACTAGGATGGCAGTAATACCATTCTACTTACCTCTGATCTGAACACATATCAGTGTCACATTTGAGGAAGGACTTGATAAGCTTGGGAATGTCTAGAGGTAGACTCATGCAAAAATCCCACAGGATGCAAAGGCATGGATGAGCTGCATGCTACCCTAGTAGAGGTAATACCTGTAATATTAAGAACAAACATTCACTGAAATTTGTGATTAATAATAACTAAATCTCAAATTTCTGCCCAAGGAAATTAAATCACACAAGCTCTTAACTTACAGAATTAAATTATGCATGCAAAGAAAAAATATCAAGAGATAGAACAAGCAACTGAAATGTCATTACACTTATGACATGTGTAGTATGATCTGGGAATGGAATTGGGTTTCTGTGGTTCCCTTACTCTCAGTTGCCACATGCCTCATATTACAAAAATCTCATCTAATTTCTGAGATTTTTGTTCTTTTCATCATGTCCATCAAGAATCAACTAATTTGGCTTATGCTGGTCGAGTTAAGGAAAGGAATAGCCTTACTTGGCCTTTCTGGTATTGCTAGTAAATTAGAAGAAGCAAGGGTTTTCTGGATCTGGCTCAGACCAGGTCATAAAAATTAATTGTTAATCTTTCAATGTGAGTATGAAGGCTTGATTTAGTGTTTCATTATCTATATAGACATAAGAAATTGTTGGGAAAATGTCATTAATTCAGAGAGCTGGTTATTAAATATTTACTACAACACCATTGATTAGAAAGCTGCTTTTATGTTCCTTCATGACTTCTCTATGACAAAATGTTTTGTTTTGTTTTAGTTAATGTGTCTACTACCATGTCCTAGGTATGACAGGAAAAGCAATAGACATTTTCAGGACAGGTCTCATTTTGATTCTTCCATTAACACTGAAGTCACTACAGTATCCTAAGACTTTTTAAAATCATTTGTAATATAAATTACTTAACTTAAATTGTAATGAGAAAAGTACTTTTAAAACATTAATTAACTAAGGTGGTGTACTATCTTACAATTAATTAAGTTCTAAAATTAGCACGTAATAGAATGAAAATTACATGTAATAAGGCCCTGCTGCTATTCAAGAACAATAAATCTATTTGCTTAAACTAGTTGAACCATACATTAAGAAAACTTTATCCCATTTGAATCACACAACAACCCTAATTGTTGACTAATACAAATATGATTATTCCCACCATAAAGATATGAATATTGAGGCTCATAGAGGCTAGGTGAGTTGCTCATAGTTTCATGCATAATAAGTAAGAGAAGCATGGGTAAAGTATAGACTCATAATTCTATAAATAATGTTCTTTCCACTGCAGTAAAATAGTAGGGGAAGGGGATAAAGATAGAGGGTCAAAAGAAGGTAGGGCAGATTTGGGGAGGGGACAGACAGAAGCAAATCCCATTTCAAGAGGGATAGGGTGAAAGAAGATAGATCACAGAATAAATATTATGGGGAAGGGAACAGGATAGAGGGAAACAGTAAACAATAGTAATAGTGAAAAAGAGAAAAGGGGGAAAATTGTACAAAAAATCTTTCCCAGTTTTCTATTTCCCTTGTAATCTTGGTTATATTAGTTTTACTTATTTATTTATTTATTTTGACAGGGCAATGAGGGTTAAGTGACTTGTCCAGTGTCACACAGCTAGTAAGTGTCAAGTGTCTGAGGCCAGATTTGAACTCAGGTCCTACTGAATCCAGAGCCAGTGCTTTATCCACTGTGCCACCTAGCTGCCCCTACATTAGTTTTATTTTTGCAAAAGCTTCTTAATTTTATATAATCAAAATGATCTATTTTACATTTAATTTTATTTTCTATATCTTCTTTGGTCCTATATTATTTTTCTGCCCATAAATCAGACAGATAAAGAATTCCATACTATGGTATCATCTTTTATATGTAAATCATGTACCCATTTTGACCTTCTTTTATTATATGGTGTGAGATGTTCGTCTATATCTAGTTTCTGCCATACGGTTTTCCACTTTTCCCAGCAATTTTTGTCAAACAATGGATTTTTGTTCCAAAAGCTTGGATCTTTGGGTTTATCATATACTAGGTTACTATGGGCATTTACTCCACTGTAATTTCTATCTACTCTATTCCACTTATCTACATCTCTCTTTCTTACCCAGTACCAAATAGTTTCGATATTTACTGATTTATAATATAGTTTGAGATCTGGTATTGCTAGACTACCTTCTTTTGTAATTATTTTCATTGATTCTCATGATATCCTTGAACTTTTATTTTTCCAGATGAATTTTGTTATTATTTTTTTAGCTCTATAAATTTTTTTTTGATAGTTTGATTGGCATAGCACTAAATAAATAAATTAACTTAGGTAGGATTGTCATTTTTATTATATTGGCTCTGCCTTCCCATAAGCAAGTACTATTTTTCCAATTGTTTAGATCGGACTATTTCTGTGAAAAGTGTTTTGTAGTTCTGGTCATATAATTGCTGTGTTTGTATTGGGATGTAGACTCCCAAGTATTTTATATTGACCTCAGCTATTTTAAATGGAATTTCTCTATCTGTTCTTGCTGGATTTTATTGGTAATATATAGAAATGCCGATGATTTATGTGGGTTAATTTTGTATCCTGCAACTTTGCTAAAGTTGTTAATAATTTCAAGTAGCTTTTTAGTTGATTCTCTAGGATTTTCTAGGTACAACATCATATCATCTGCAAAGATTGATAGTTTTATTTCCTCATTACCTATTCTTTTAATTTCTTTTTCTTCTCTTATTGCTATAGCTAACATTTCTAAAACAATGTTAATAATAGAGGTGATAAAATGGGCATCCTTGCTTCACCCTTGAATGTACTAAGAAGGCTTTTAGGTTATCCCCATTAACAATAATGCTTGCTGATGGTTTTAGATAAATAGTATTATTTATTTAATAGTATTATTTATTTATTTATTTATTATTTTTAATAGTATTATTAATTTAAGGTAAGCTCCTTTTTTTCCTATGCTCTCTACTGTTTTTAATAGGAATGAATACTATATTTTGTCAAAGGCCTTTTCTGAATCTATTGAGATAATCATATTATTTCTGTTGCTTTTCTTATTGATATGGTCAATTATGCTGATAGTTTTCGTAATATTGAATCAGCTCTGCATTCCTGGTATAATCCTACCTGGTCATAGAGTATGATCCTTGGGATATATAGCTATAATATTTCTTCTAGTATTTTTATTTAAATTTTTTGCATCAATATTTATTAGCGAGATTGGTCTATACTTTTTTTTTTCTTGATTTGGCACTTTCTGGTTTGGGTATCAGCACCATACTTAAAAGGAATTTGGTAGGAATCCACTTATTTTTTCAAATAATTTATATAACGTTGGGATTAATTATTCTTTAAACATTTGGTAGAATTTACTTGTGTATCCATCTTATCCTGGGGATATTTTTCTTAAGAAGTTAATTTATGCCTTGTTCAATTTTTTTTTCTAAAATTGGGTAATTTAAATATTTTATTCTTCTGCTAATCTGGGTAATTTATATTTTTGTAGATGTTCATGTATTTCATTTAGATTGTCACATTTATTGGCATATAATTGTGCAAAATAGTTCCTAATAATTATCTCAATTTCCTCTTCATTGGTGGTGACATCATTCCTTTCATTTTTGATACTAGTAATATGTTTTTCTTCTTTCCTTTTTTTTTGATCAAATTAAACAATGGTTTATCTATTTTATTCTTTTCATAAAACTAGCTTATAGTTTTGTTTATTAATTCAAAGGTTCTCTTACTTTTAATTTTATTAATCTCTCCTTTGATTTTCAGGATTTTTAATTTGTTTCTTAGTTAGGGATGTTTAATTTGTTCATTTTCTAGGGTTTTTTTTAGTTGCATGCCCAATTCATTGATCTGCTTTTCCTCTATTTTATTGATATAAGTAGTTAGGGATACACATTTTCCCCTAAGAACTGGTTTGGCTGCATCCCATAAATTTTGATATGTCCCATCGTTGTCATTTTCTGGAATGAAATCATTGATGGTTTCTATGATTTGTTTTTTGACCCCCTTGTTTTTTAGGTTCAGATTATTTAATTTCCAACTGGTTTTTAATCTCATTTTGAGTTGTTCATTTTTTAATGTAAATTTTATTGCAAAGAATGTGTTTACTATTTCTGCTTTTCTTCATCTGGTTCTAAGGTTTTTATGCCCTAACACATGGTCAATTTTCATGTTGGTCCCATGTACTATTGAGAAGAAGGTATAGTCCTTTCTATTCCATTCAATTGTCTCCAGAAATCTATCATATAGAATTTTTCTAGAATTTTATTAATTTCCTTAACTTCTTTCTTGTTTTTTGTTTTGTTTTGTTTTGTTTTGTTAGATTCGCCTAGTTCTGAGAGGGGAAGCTTAAGGTCCCCTAATAGGAGAGTTTATTATCTATTTCCTCCTGTAAATCATTCAACTTATTCAAAATTTTAGATGCTATACCATTTGGTGCATATATATTAAGTTTTGATATGACTTCATTGTCTGTGGTATCTTTCAGCAAGAGCTAGTTTCCTTCTTTATCTCTTTTAACTAGATCTATTTTTGCTTTGGCTTTGTCTGAAATCATAATTGCTACCCCTGTTTTATTTGCTTTCAGATGAAGCATAATAGATTTTGTTCTTGACCTTTACATGTACTTTGTGTGTATCTCTCTGGTTTAAATGTATTTCTTGTAATCAACATATTGTAGGATTTTTGTTTTTTAATCCATTCTGCTATCTGCTTCCACTTAATGGGTAAGTTCATCCCACTCCCATTGGTAGTTATGCTGACTTTATTTCTCTCCATGCTATTTTCCACCTGTTTATCTCCCCCATGCTGACCCCCCCACCCTCTCCCTTCTCACAAGTGTTTTACTTATTATCACCACCTTCCCCAATATCCCCTCCCTTGTATCAGTCCAGCTTCCCCCTTCTATTATCTCTGTCCCTTTTTAAACTTCCTTATAGGGTAAGATAGATTTCTATGTTCAATTGATTTTGTTTGTTATTCCCCCTTTGAGTCAACATTGATGAGAGTAAGGTTTGATCTTTGCCCATGCCCCCATCCTCCCCTCCATTATGATAGTTCTTTCATGCATCTTTGTGCGTGTGTGTGTGTGTATTTGTGGGACAATTAACCCCATTCAATTTCTTCCCTCCCTCTTCCATACAATTGCTTTTTATGCCTTTATTTTGTTTTCTGGGGTATTGTTCCATCAATGTCAACTTATAACCACACCCTCTGTCTACATAAACTCCCTCTAATTATACTTATAATTAAATTATTAAGACTTACAAATATTATCATCCCTTCAATAGTACCTTATGACCACATCCTCTCTTTACATATACTCTTTTTTTTTTTTTTTTTGCAGGGCAATGAGGGTTAAGTGACTTGCCCAGTGTCACACAGGTAGCAAGTGTGAAGTGACTGAGGCTGGATTTGAACACAGTTTCTCCTGAATCTAGGGCCAGTGCTCTATCCACTGTGCCACCTGGCTGCCCCCTTACATATACTCTTAATTGCTTTAATAATTGTTCCTATAGTAAAGTTATTAAGATTTACAAATATTATCTTATCATATGGAAATATAAACAGTTTAAACTTATTGGATATCTTACAGTTTTTCTTTCTTGGTTCTTTTTTATCTTTTTTTCTTGAGTCTTCTATTTGGAGATCTCATTTTTTTATTCAACTCTGGCCTGTAATTAGAAATGCTTGAAAGCCCTCTATTTTCTTAAATGTCCATTTTTCCCCCTGACAGAATATATTCAGTTTTGCTTGGTAGGTGAATCTTTTTTTTTTTTTTTTTTTGGTGGTACAATGAGGCTTAAGTGACTTGCCCAGGTTCACACAGCTAAGTCAGTGTCAGGTGTCTGAAGCTGGGTTTGAACTCAGGTCCTCCTGAATCCAGAGCTGGTGCTCTATCCACTGTGCCATCTAGTTGCCCCCTAGGTAGGTGATTCTTGATTGTAAACCTACCTCCTTTGCCTTCCAGTAAAATTTATTGCAAGTCCTGTGATTCTTTAATGTAGAAGCTATCAAATCCTCAGTGGTTTTGACTGTAGCTCCACTGTACTTGAACTGTTTCTTGGTGGCTGCTTGAGATACATTTCTTTGAACTGTGAGCTTTGAAATTAGGCTATGATGTTCTAGGGTATATTTTTGGAGATCTCTTTCAGGCAGTGATTGGTGGATTATTTCAATTTCTATTTTGCCCTCTGGTTCTAATATTTCAGGGCAGGTTTCTTTGATAATTTCCTGAAAGATATATATATATATATATATATATATATATATATATATATATATAATTTTTTTGCAGGGCAATGGAGGTTAAGTGACTTGCCCAAGGTCACACAGCTAGTAAGTGTCAAGTGTCTGAGGCCGGATTTGAACTCAGGTATTCCTGAATCCAAGGCCAGAGTGCTTTATCCACTGCGCCACCTAGCCGCCCCCTGATAATTTCCTGAAAGATATTGTCCAGGCTTTTTTTTTTTTTTTTTTTTTTAGTCATGGCTTTCAGGTAGTCTAGTGTTTCTTATATGATCTCTCCTGCATCTATTTTCTAGATCAGTTGTTTTTCCCATGAGAAATTGCACATTTTCTTCTATTTTTTTATAACCTCCTGATTTTGTTTTATTGTATCTTGGTGTCTCATAGAGTCATTAGTTTCCACTTGTTCAATTCTAATTTTTAAGTATTTTCTTCAGTGACTTTTTGTACTTCTTTTTCCATTTGTCTAAATCTTTTTTTTTGAGTTATTTCCTCAGTAATTTTTTGTATTTCTTTTTCATTGTTCTCTTGCATTATTTTTATTACTTCACCCAATTTTTCTTGTACTTCTCTAATTTGCTTTTTAAAGTCCTTTTTAAGCTCTTCCAGGTTTAGTGGGCTTGAGGCCAATTTGTATTTTTCTTTGAAGCTTCACCCATAACCATTTTTTTTTTTTAGTGAGGCAATTGGGGTTAAGTGACTTGCCCAGCTAGTAAGTGTTAAGTGTCTGAGGTCGGATTTGAACTCAGGTACTCCTGACTCCAGAGCCGGTGCTCTATCCACTGTGCCACCCATAACCATTTTGTTACTATTGTCCTCTAGGTTTATGCCTTGATTTTCCCTATCACTATAGTAACTGTCAATAGTCAAGCTTTTTAAATTTTGTTTTTGCTCATTTTTATGCCTTGATATTTTTATTCAAGTTGGGATCTCTTCCTAAACTGTCCCAAGGTTTGTGTTGAGTTTCTGGGTCTTATTGCTAGTTTTCCTGGGCTGCTTGCTTTTGCTGGGTTGCTAAAGTTAACAAAGTTTTTCTGGTGGTTGGTTCCAGAAGAGTGATGTTGTTAGTCAGCCCTGGGGTGGTCCTTTGCTGCTGGGTTACTCTGTTAGCAGGGCCTTTCTGTTAGCAGGCCCTGGAGGAGTAATTTTGTTTTGAATATTCTCAAGTGTGTGTTGGGAGAGGTGGGGGGAGGACAGGGTGTGGTAGAGGGGCCCTGCTTCTGGGTTGCTATGGTATCCAGTCACTCTGCGAGCAGGCCCTAGAAGGGTAATTTTGTTACTATCTGCTGAGTCCCTGCTGCTTGTTTGCCCTGGAAACAGTCTCTCTGCTAGTAGGTGGCAGGGATGGGAAATTGCTGTTGACCAGTATTGGGTGGGGCTTCACAACTGGTCAGCAGTGGGGTCAAAGCCTCCCTGGTGGTTTGTGCTAGCTTTGGGGTGCCTGCTGGGGGTCCTTGCTATGTTGCCCAGACTGCTCACCTTCCCAAAGAGCTGCTGGTTTACAGGTGGGTGGAGCCTCACTGGTAGATTACCCCAGGCTCAGAGCCCTGCTTCGGTCCCCCTGCTGTGAGCCCAGAAATTGCTGCTGCTGCTGCTGCTGCTCCTAGACTCACTTCCCTCCCACACATGTGAGACAGACCTTTCCTGCTAGGCTGGTAGCCTGTTTCCTTGTTCCTAGGATGATTCAGAGGCAGTTTTATGTAAGTTTGGAGGGGAAATCTGGGAGAGCTTCAGTGAGTGGGTTGCTTCTTCACTTAGCCATCTTGGCACAGGAAGTCGAGCACCTTTTCTTTTTTTTTTGGAGCACCTTTCCTAAAAGGTAACTTCTTAATCAGCTCTAGTGAAATCTTAGATATGAGATACACCTAAGCTTTTTTCAAAATTTTCTCTTCATGAAGAGAATATAGTAAGCCATATGATTTGAGAACTGCTAACTCTTTGGGATCAGATCATCTATAGAATTAATCTGTGTTCCCAAATAGACCAGAACAGGAATCTTATAGTTGATCATTGACCTAAAAAAACACAATTGTTAAAGGCTCCATTGTTTCATGTCATTAAAATGAAAAACAAATAATAGAACTACAAATCAGTTATTTTGCTTCATCTAATGGCATGGTCTGATTACCTGTCCTGAGATTTCATTGACTGTATATTCTGATCAATATGTGGCTTATAAAATGTATATTGATTAAAATAGACAACTTAATTATTGTGTATGTTAAGTAGAGGTACCATTTGATTTTAATTGAAGTTTTCCTGACACTTTTATTATTTAAATAAAAATTACCATATTAGATAGTATAATGATTGGAATGACGCCACCTGCTGGAGAGTTACTGTAGGAAAGCTCCACCATGAGGAGAAGGCATCTGAGGGCAAGCCATGTGGTCAGGTTCTTGGCATCAGCAAGTGACATTTGCTCATGGGTACTGTCTATCAAAGCTACCAGCCAATTAGCTTGGAGCTGTGTGTGTGCGCGGGTGGAGGGAATGTGCCCAGTTTCACAGGTGTTGGGTCCTTTGGTTCCTGACCTCACCATGGCAGGTTGAATGATGGGATCTCTTAGAAATAGTTAGATTTTTACCTTTCTCTCTGATCATTAGATCCTAATGCTCTTTAATAAATAAACACTTAAATACTCTTGTTAAAATTTATAATTTATTTGCTACCACTCATTAGATTTTAGATAGTATAGCTAGAATTTTAGTCCCTTACAGTAGGTATAAGATAAGAAACAAACTACAATAAAAATTATCACCTTATATATCATAATCTAACATTTTTTTTCTTTTTCTCTACCTGTTGGATATGATAATTCAAAAAGATTTTTTTTTATCAACATGGGTTTCCTTTGTATTACCCATTTTACTCCAGCATACTTTCACATTCATCCATTGCTTTCCTTATGTGTCCTCTGATCCTCTTCCCCTTTTCTGTTATGTTCTCCCCATCCTTTCCCTCCTTCCCCTTCCTTGACTGTTTCTTTTTTCCTTATTCAAAAATAATTCATTCATAATACAATGGGTAGTTTCCTAGCACTTTTGAAGTTCAGACTAAAATGTGTATGTCTTTCTATTCTAATGGAGCAAATTCTGAAGATTTCAGTGTTAGAAATAACTTAGGATTTTGATGTATCAAATCTCTTGGCACTAAATTCAAATCCCAAACTCCATTTTACCCACAGTTATAGAATGAGTAGTTCTCAAATCAAGTTTATTAATACAGCCTTTCCAAATGATCTTTTATTTTATGAGGACTCCAGTAAATTTTATATGTCATACCTCTAAAAAACAAGAGAACAAGAAAACAAGAGACTCACTTTTCATAGTTTATTTAATAAAGACAGCGACACCTATTAAAACATTCAACTTCATATTTAAATATGGTCTCATAATTTAATAGTATTATGTTTATGTGGATGTTTTCTTCTAAATGTCTCTTACATGGACTAGTTAAGTTATATCTGTTGTTTCTGTTATGGTCTATTGTAAGATTACTTTTCACAATTTTAGATGAAGGATATGGCTTCCATAAAATCATTGTTTAATAAATTTTTCATTATAAACTTCTTTACCTTAAGTGCAAGGATTGCTACTGTATTAATTATGGGTTTTTTCATATTTTTTGTTATGTTTTCATCTTAATTTTTAGTGGGTAATTATAAATGCCTTTGTGGTTTTGCGTGAGAAAGCAAATTAAACTAGGATATTTGAGATTGGATTCACCAAAGTAGATCATGAATTACATAGCGGAACAATATCCTTTGATCAGTCAGATACTTTTTCCCAATTACTTAAAACCAGAGATTGAGAAAAATTCAACAAGGATTTAGAGAAATCAGGTATTACCAAGAAATGCAAGAACAGTTTAAAATTTGGTATATCACATTATTAATCCTGAATTTTATTAGAAATATCATTAATAATTATCAAATTATTTTATTGGAATTGTCATAAATCTCATCAAATCATTAATTCCCAGTACATAGATGTATAATAAACACTACCATTTCCATATACAATTTGTTTCCAAGACTGAGAAATAGGCAATTGTAGGTACCACTGTGTGGAAAATGCTAATTTTGTAGATACTTTATGTCTCAAATTTCAACTTTGCAGCTATGGGATACATTTTTGTGAGAGATATTTTTATTCATCTCAAAGTTATAGATAACTATTTTGGCTATACTGTACATCTTAGAAGATTGCTATGTGAGAAAAACATTTTGGAACCTTAAAGTTCTATATAAATGTCAGTTCTAATTTAATGAAATTTGACATTTTCTCTGTATTCTAGTTTATATGGATCTATAGCTACTTACTAGAAATGCATACTCTTCCTTTCTTCTCCTTACCTAGTAATCTAGACAACCCATACCTCTTTGTATATATACATATGCATATACATATATTCATATACACATGTATACATAATGCATAATATACATGCATGCTTTTATGTAGTAACATAATTTTATCTTATATAGTGATAATTCCATGGTAATATTTAGCAATATTTATATTATCTTCAGCTTCATTTGACAATAGCACATTTTTCCTCCTACTAATAGCCTTTCATACTGCTTTTGTTTTTTGTCCTGGAACTTCATATTTATCATAACTAAATTATATATAATTAATTTGACAAATCATGCTACCTTATTTAAAATATTTGTTTACAGATTATTCCAATACATGTGACATAGCTCTCAGTTGCATATAATCCTCACTTTTGACACTCTGTTACCATGTAAGTCAGTGATAAAATGTTGACCAGCAGAAGGATAAGGACAGAATTCTGAGGCCCTCAACATTATATGACCCTGGATGTTAACACTGACTACTCAAATGATTATTTTAGGGATCTGGTCATTTAACAACCTCTGTTCTACTTAATAGTATTATCATCTAGCCAATATTGCTTCATTTTACCCAAAAGGAGATATTTGAGGAGGTACTTTCAAATATTTTGCAAAAGTCTACATATATAAGTTCTATAACATTCTCCTAATCTGTCTTTATAATTAATTTCCCACATAGAATGAAATGTGTGAAATGGCATGTTTTTGATGACATCATATTAATTTTTTGTGATCACTACTGCATTCTCATTCTGCTCTTTCTTTTTTTTTTTTTACTGTGAAAATGTCCTTTTATTCCTATCGATTGTGTCAAAATAACATTTTATACAAATAAGTCACCCTGTTCACTTTGGACACAGAGACATTACAATGGAAGAAAGGTCTTGGAGAGAGCAGGGAAGAAAGGGAGAGGTATAGAACAGGTCACTGATGCTTCTTACATTCTGTGAAAATAGATTTACATGGAAAAATAGAATTTTACAACTTCAATGACTTTACATGATCCTTTGTAAAACAAGAGGGAAAATTCATCAACCACCAGATCCTTCTTGTACAAAGAAATGAGTAACATAGAGATGGCAGCAATGGAGTGCCTCAGGTCACTGGGCTCACACTCATTCTGCTCTCTTTAACAACATATATCCTACTTTAGTGCTTTCGTGAAATATGATCTGAATATATATTGTGCTCTTTCATCCCCTACCATCACTCCCCTAAGACACCTTGTGTTTCTTGTTTATTAGAGGAACATTTTTAGTGAGCCTACTCTGTTCAGAGCTTTAAGATAAGTAACATGGGAGAAAGTTGAACAAAACAGTCTCTATTGTTTAAAAAAACAACAACAACAACGAAGCTATATTTTAAAAAATCCTTTGCTTGCTGTAGAACCCAGGAATTGAATCAATGAGATTAACAATTAAGTAGCAGGCTGAGGGGTGGGTATTAAAAATGGTTGTCTAATAGATAACACAATCACATAGACAACCCAGGGGGTAGGAAACTCTAAAATAATGTGACCAAAGTATTCTAGAATTTTGATGGAATTGGAGTTTAATTCTCTGGTATCTCCTCTAAAACCCCAATGAATGTAGAATTCAAGAATCATCCCCCATGAACTACAAACCAATTTTTTGCCCATGGGGCAGGAAATTCTGCAAGGGTCCCTAAAGGAGAGAGTAGAAGCAACATGTGTCAGACAAGTTGAATCACCTATATATAAAACCCTTAGCACTATCACCATCTCTAAGTCTAGTGGAGGTAGTTCAGAATGAACACAAGAGCTTCAGAAATAACAATGCTTCAAATCTAGTACCTGCAGGCCTCATCCTGGGATGCAAACATGATTGAGTTGAAGCCATGGCAATTGCTCCTCTATAGCTACTGATGACCCCCAAAAGAAAGGTTCTCATCAATGGAGACCTTGATATTGTCCAATGATTAAGCATTAAAAACTGACTCTATCAGTGGAAATGACATTAAAAAAGAGGTGCATTCATGTTATTACTACATCCTAAGGACTATGGGAGATGCCCAACTGACTTTGAATCTAAAACCTTCCTTATGATTTGTCTCATCAAATAGAATATGAAATCTTTGAAGGCAGAGACTGTCTTTTGTACACAGTAAGTACTTATGGATTTTTTTTATTCATTCATTTACCCTAAGTGGAAAACATAATCTAAGAATTCTTGATTTAAGCAATTGTCAAAATGAAAATTTTTGAAGTTTTTTCATTTCATATGACAAAATAAATTTTTTTCTTGACCATTATTCATTATTATTATTAAATTAAATTATGAAAAATTAATCATTAACATTACCTGCAAGAGTTGTTACAGTAGAAATTAATATATCTCAATATCTGCTTTTGATGGGGCAGCCAGGTGGCGCAGTGGATAGAGCACCAGCCCTGGATTCAGGAGGACCTTAGTTCAAATACAGCCTCAGACACTTAACACATGCTAGCTATGTGACCCTGGGAAAGTCATTTAACCTCAATTGCCTCACCAAAAAAAAAAAAATCTGCTTTTGAGAAGCATCAACCATGGGAACTGATTTTGAAGAAGAATTAATTTCTCTCAGACCCCCCCCAAAATAAAACTTTTTGATAGTGAAGAAATATACTTTCAGTACCTTGCAATAATAAAAATATACCTAGTCACACCCAGTGAAGTATAGTTGTTTTTTTAATCTACCAGAAGGAAAAGAAATTTGATTGACTATTGACATTTGTTAAAGGTGATCTTTTTATATTACCAAAAGGGGTGGGGAAATTATGGAAATATGGAACAGCAAAGAAAGAAAGTGTAGAGAAGAATTAGGATGAATTATAGTAGACCTTATATCAGAGGGTAAATGAAGTGAGAGGACAAAAAGTGATGTCAGTGGAGGTTACAAGTGACAGTGCATGGTAATCAGCAGAAACTGAATTAAGAGAAAAAAAAATCACATAATGAAGAGCCAGGAAAGAGAATAATCTTGTATTCTAGGAAGGTAATAATTATTACACCTAATAGCTTCTTAGGACAAAAACATAGTAATAGCACTAGTAGGTCTATTTCCAAAGATGATTGGGGAAAAGGAAAATAATGTATATGGTCTAAAATGTTTATAGCAGTTCTTTTTGCTGTGGCAAATAACTGAAAAAATGCAGGAAATACTTGTCAATTGTGGAATAGCTGAACAAGTTGTGGCACATGATTGTGATGGAATACTACTACTATGCTATAAAAAAATGATGAGCTCAGTGATCTTAGAAAAACATAGAAAGACTTGCACGAAATGATGAAGAGTGAAATGAGCAAAACCAAGAGAAAATTATATACTATACAGTAACAGTAATATTGTTTTAAGAACACCTTTAAGCAATAAGTTATTTTGACTATTTTAAATACCCAAATTAAGTATAAAGGACATAGGAAGAAAGCCACTACCTGCATCCAGGGAAAGCATCAATAAGTAGAAGTATGTGTAGAATGATATTACATTTATAGTATAATATTGTATATATAATGTAACATTATATCTATATCTACATTTATGTCTAATTGTGGCCATCTCTAGGGTGAGGGGAAGAGAAGGAAGAAAAAAGGGAAAGAAATTTACACAATGACTTTGTTGTATATTTAAATTGAATAGCAAGTTGTACATAGTAGATTTGCAGTTTCATATATAATAATCTTTTTTATTGTACTATGTTATGGGAATGATTGTTTTATTCCACAAATTTAAAATATATTAAAATTTTTAAAGGATAAAAACATAGGTTCTAGCTACTGGGTGTGAAGGGAGAAGACAGAACTTGTTTCATGTTAAGAGAACAGATATAACAGTGCTACAGTCAAGGGATGGCAATGAGTAGAATTATTCAAATTTTGTATGTGATCATGTTAGATTATCAGATGTAATCATACTTAGAATGGGAAAATACCTTAGAGCTCATAAAATGCAAGCCTTCATTTTCTGGTGAGGAATCAGAGGATAGAATAGGTTAATTAATTTCCCTAAGATTACAAAAGTATCAAGAAAGAGAGGTATTATTTGAACCCAAATCCTCTGATTCCCAAGTCAATGTTCTTGTCACTGTATTTCACTTTCATTCATCTATATGTCACAACTATGTGAATTTGGACTACTTGCTGAGACAATTTGAATGAGAATTTACTGTGTAATAAGAATGAGGGAAGGGAAAGGAGAGAGTAGGAAGAGGAAGAAGAATTGGGGGACTGTCAGAGATAGTGACAGAGGGATAGAGACAAAGATACAGAGATACTCAGAGACAGAGATATTCATCAATAACTACTATATGCAAAGAACATTGCTAAATGCTTTGTTAATATTATTTCATTTGTTCGTCACTACAACACTAAGAAGTAGGTCTAATTGTTATTCCTATTTTACAATTTAAGAAATGTATGCAGACATAGGCTACCTAACCTGTCCAGGGTCACACACTAGTATCTGAGGCTATATCTGTACTCAGGTCTTCTCAGGTACCTGAGGGGCCAGCTCCCTAAAATTAGGTTATTGATGGTAGCAGCTCCTAAGATGACGTCCCAGCTTTTCATTTTGGTAATGGAATAATCAAATTTCTAAAGTGTTATGAGGGATGTTTTCTTTAATTTCTGGATTCTACCATGGTGATTATTGGATAAAAAAAAAATGATTCACTAATGATTTAGCCCCACCTTACTTGTGAAATACTACAATAAAAGATGTTTGTCATGCAACTGAATCAGGAAGTAAAATTTATATTTTGTTTAGCATATTCTACTTCAGAAGGCATAAGAACATATATTATAATTTAGAATGGTCTCCAAGGAAAATCAATTGGATTTCTTCTTAATGTAAGAAAGATTCACTTTGTGACAATTTAAACCCTTAGCTATCTGAAAATGTTTTATCTCTCTCCAGTTGTTATAACCTTTTCCATCCTTAAACATCTAGTAAAAGTGCCATCTGGTCCATAAAGTCTTCACTTTTGCTCCCACCCAAAAGGAATCTCCTTTAAACATAAAGACTTTTAGGGAAGCCTTGAAAAATGACTATTTATCATATTCTAGTTTGTATTATTTGTTTATAAGTGTTATTGTTCCTACTAAATCATATTTATTAAGACTAGGTCTCTTTAACTCTCTTGTCCTCTGTTATCCCAAGGAAAATCCTATTCTAAATCCTTGTATCAACTTTCTTACTTTAGGTTTTGTTGTTCAAGACAGGCAGAAAACATATATAACATAGAAAAATACATAGATATATACCCAGACATAAGCACACATTTTTGTAATGCATTTATGAGTATGCATAAATGCACAAATGTATATATACATACACACATATATGTAAATATATGAGTGTAATAAAAGTCATTTCCCAATAGGCATGTTCAAACTTAATGAAGATACATTCCTCAAAAAATCTGAAGGGGTTGTGGGAAGACAAACTTATTGGTGGAGTTGTGAATCAATGGCACTCATTTCGAAAGCAATTAAGGATTATGCAAAACAAATGATGGAAATGCCCAGATCCTTTCTACAGCTAGGCATATATATCTAGGTGATGCATTGGCTAAAGTGCTGGGCCTAGAGTCAGGAAAATCTGAATTTCAATCCAGCCTAAGATACTTATTGCCTATGTGATCTTAAGCAAGACACTTAACCTTTGTTTACTTTAGTTAGCTCATTTGTAAAATGGAGATAATAACAAAACCTACATTCCAAGATTATTGTGAGGATAAAATAAGATAATATAGGTAAAGCATTTAGCACAGGGCCTGGGACATAGTAAGAGCTATATAAAGGTTAGCTGTCATCATCATCATCATCCTGGGGGGAGGGTAATGAATAATTAGAAAATCCATATATAAACCAAAATATTTATAGGAACAATATTTATGGTATAAAAGGAAGTAATTATACAAATTATGGTATAGGAATCAAATGGAATATTACTATCCTGTAAGAAAAGAACTAAGTCAGTCAGTCATCAAGCAATTAATACCTCCCATGGCCAATCATTGTATTAAACACTAAGTATACATAGAAAGGTAAAATATTGTCCCTGTTCTGAATAAGTTTACAATTTAATGTGATTAATATGATTAACGTGGAGTAGCATGGAAAGACTTATATGAGCAGATTCAGAGTGAAGAAAGCAGAACCTTGGGGGGGAGGTGGAGCACTATATAATGACTACAAATGTGTAAATGGAAGAGAAAAATAAAACATCAATTAAAAAAAGAATATTGCAAATCTGAAGCTTAAGGTACTTTATTCAGGTTATGATGAACAGGATACTATCAGAAAAACCTGGAATGACCTACATGAACTGAAGCATAATGAAATGTACTGTATACAAAATAACAGCAATAGTGGGGATGATCTGCTGAGAAGCATGTGGTTATTTTCAGCGAGGCAATGATCTAATATAACCCTGAAGGAATTATTAAGCGTGCAGCCCACCTGCAGAGAAAGAACTGATAGTATCTGAAAACAGATGGAAACACATTTTTAATTTTTTTTTCTTTTCTTCTTTGACAATTACTTAATCTGAAGTTTTGGGTTTTTTGACTATTTTCTCTCACACCTAGCTAATATGGGAATTTTTCCATGACTACTCATGTATAACTTATTTTGAATTGCTTGGGTTCTTGTGGGTGCAGGGTTGAAATACAGGGAGGAAGAGAAGTTGGAACACAAAGTTTTTAAAAATTGATGTTAAAATTTGTTTTTACATATACTTTGGAAAACAAAATTCTATTCAAAGCCAAAAGAAAAAAAAAAAGAAAAGAAAGAAAGACCTCACAGAAGGGGTAGGTTTTGAGGAAAGAGAAAGATTCTGACAAGTAGAAAGGAGGAAGAGATATTATTCCAATATGGCGGATATATTGGAGGCAGGACATGGAGCATGGAGTTCAGGGACCATAGTAATCTCATTTTGTCAGAATGTAGAGTGTGTAAATGGGTACAATACAAAATATAACTTGCTTCTCTCACAACAACTAGTTTATTCCATTATACCATATTTGGAATAAATAGTATACACTGCTTTCTTGGGCTTCTGAGGATGTGTTGAAGGGTGGGCCAGATGAAATGACAAAGATCGTCTAGTTTGCTATAGTTCATTTTTGGGCTAATTGCAAGATGGGGATAGTATAAAGATTCCTGGATTTGTCAGAGGGCTTGTGTTCAAAATCCCAGTTTTGCTACTTAATACCTCTTAATCCTAAATACTTTACCTTCGGCAAATCATTTAATTTCTCTGGATTTACATTTCCTCATCTCTACAAGGTGGGGCTTACTTTGTGTACAGCACACTGTGCCACAAAGACAAAACTGAAACAATATACTCTCAAGGAATTTAAATGTTATTGGGAAAATTTATTTATTGAATCATTCCACCTTATAGATGAAAATACAGGAAAAAAGCAAGATTTTGCTTCTAAAAAAGTATCAAATGGAGTTAAGTGAAATTTAAAAAATGCTTCTGAGTTAAAAAAAAGAAAATTATGTTAATCTGTATTTATATATTTTTGTTAATTTTCCACCATTAATGTTAATTATTTACATATATTTGTTTATAATTAATTCTAAGGAATATATTATCTTCTCATTTAAAAATTTATTCTATCATATAACTTTTTAAATTTTAGTTAAATGAAAATAATTAATTTAATTAAATAAAATTAATACAATTTGAACAAGTTGAGACATATTGTCTATATGTAAATGAACTAGATCCATGACTGAATATCAAGAAAACAGTAGTTGTATTGTCTTTGAAAAATTGTATAATGTTTCTATCATATCTAGAAGCCTTTCTCTAATACAAGATCAATGTTTTTACTGTCAATGCCTTATGGCCACAAGTAATGGGAGACTATCTATATTGCCTGAATAAATAGGTTTGTGTCACCAAAAGTCAACGGAAAGGAGACTGATGGCCACAATCACCACCATCTAATTCTGGAATCGAAGTCATGTAAAAAGCATATTTTCATAGAGCTATGTATGGCTAGGTGACTAGAAATAGAGGTGGGATAGTCATAGGGATTTCCTCTGTGATATTCATATAGTATCGAGAGATGATAGGAGCTAATATTTATATGGTGCTTTAATGTTTTGGAAATGCTTTATATTGCATTGCATATTACTACAAACCTGAGAGGTAGGTGCTATTTTTCTTCCATTTTACAAATGAGAAAACTGAGGCAGATTATCTACTGGCCCAAGGTCACACAGCTTATAAGTATCAGGGGAAAGATTTTCAACCAGGTCTTGACTGAATGTCCACTGCCCCAGAATGTTGAAAAAAATTTATGGAAATGTGAACAAGAAGGTATGTGTAGTTGTTATTCCTACCATTAAAGTCATTAATCAAATTAATTGTAGCAGAATTCACAAAAATATCAAAGTAAGGGAATGAATATTTACCATCGGAAGATAAAAGTTCTACTTATTTTTCAACTTATGAAGAATTATTGGGAAATGAAACATTTGAAGATTTTGGTAAGTAACTTGGGTAACAACTGAATATATTTGTAAATGTATATGTATAGATATATGTATATGTTTATGCATATGCATATGTGTATAACTATATATGTATATGCTACTTTACAGTTATATATAGGTATATATGTGTGAATATATATTATATATAAATATATATACATATATATGTGTGTGTGTAAGTGTGTATTACTGTAAAGTCCTTTAGTAATTGATTTATGGATATCTTGTTGAGAAGAATCATAAGGCAGAAGAGAAGTTCAAAACCAAATTACCAGTCAGAAAGATTTGACTAGACTTGCTGTCACAATACTTTCTGCTTTATCACTGGGATGAAAAATATATCAAATGAATTATTTCCAGAGATGCACACCATTGCTGACCATTCCTCTTGTGTATGAAAATGAAGGAAGACATCTTGGTTATAATTGAAAAGACACTAAACACACACACACACACACACACACACACACACACAAACTTCCATAATAAAGCTGCAAACTGAAAACCTTATTACAAAATGAGAATTTACTTTAGGAGAAAGAGACTACCATTCCTTATTTCCACTGATGTCACTGGATGATTGAACTTTCAATTAGAAACAGATAAAATGTGGGTGGTTTTAATTGGTAGCTAAATGATTCCTGACTGGCCTAAAGCTGCTTGAAAGTCTAGCAAATCAGTGACAGAGAATATAGAAATAGTGTCTGCTGAATTCATCCCCAGCTGCTTCAGTAGGAAAAAAAATCTTAGTTTGTTGCCACTATGCTAATAAATCTATAGTAACAGCAGACACTATTATATTACCTGAAGAACTGCTACTTAAAGGGGTATGTGGATGGGGGCTGGGAATAAGTTCTTCCATCTGGGATCCAGGTTTTCCTAAATAGGGCAATGCCACCAAATATTTCAATGTGGTTATAGTCCTGACTTCAATTAGAGTCATACATTGTTAGACTTGAATTGAATCTTAAGAAATAAAATTAAATTTAAAAAATGTCTAAAAAATTATTTATATTTATACTTATGTCCATCCTATGTTATTTAGATATTTCCATAAAGAACACACTCAGTATTCAAAGGGTCATTTTCCAGATTTCTTGCAATGTTTTTGGACTGTTCATAACACAGTGTCATCTTTTCTCTTCATACATACCTTTATATGTTTCATGATACTTTTGTAAATAGTTATTGTTATAATAAATATTTTTCCTTTTTTTTAACCAATCATGGTTCCCTTCATATTGATGCTAAAATGAAAGAATGTTTCCTTAATTCCCTAAAATGCATCCTAATTAATTTTATAAACACTTGAGAAATATGTAGCCTTTCCAAAGCCATACATATCTATTTCTTTGGATGTAAATATAAAATTACCCCAAAATCCTATCATAATTTTGCAAAAATTGATTCACTTTATATACTAGAAACTTCATCAATTATTTTTGACATTATGAAGAAACAAGTGGCACAAGCAAGCTATTTTCTTATCTTGTTATTCTCATCCTGTGATAATCCATTTTTTTTTATTAAAAATTTTACTGATGATAATCTTTATTCTATTTTTTCTTTGAAATTCCTTATTTTATACCCACATCATATCCTCCTTGTGATTCTCCTTTGTCCAATATTTCCCCCATCATTGAAAGATTTTTATATTCTATATCTCACAGTTATAAAACAAAACAAGTAGAATATGGATTTTAGAAATATGAGTCTTTTTTTTTTTCAGAGAATGCTGATACATAAAAGACGCTTTGACATTTCCTGAAAGCTATCCAGAAGCCTATCTCCCTCCTGCTCAATTCTGAGTCCAATTCTTTACCAATTGTACTGTCTGGCACAGAATATAAACTGATAAACAAGCTCAAAAGTTTGTCCATTCAACTTTGTCATAATCTGCAATAAATATTTTTCAGTCATTTAGGGTTTTTGTGTGTGATGGACAAGGTCAAATTCTATAATGTTTATTGCTTTAAATTATAGTTCAAAATCTAGTGAATCTTTTTCTGATTCACAATTTTGAATTATTTCTCTAGAGATTATAGACTTTTTCTTCACAACAACCTATGAAGTAGATGCTATTACCTCTGTTTCAGAGCTGAGGAAACTCAGGCAAACAGATTGTGACTTGCACGGATTGATTTTGAATTTGAACTCAGGTCTTCCTGATTCCAGGTTCTGCCCTCTATGTACTGCTTCTCCTAGGTACAGCTGTGGCTCTCAAAACTGTGCCTCAGAGACATTCAATGATTATTCCAGGGTTATTTGGTTTTTGAGTTTCTGAGATGAATTAGTACTCAGGACTTCCAGACTCCAAGTCCAGGGGCCCAAAAGTCTGTATATTTCTTTATGGAGTATCATAATTTGAATTATTTGATTTGGATAAATAATTAACATATAACATCTTTGTAATTAATCTCTAAAATTTTGGTATATTTTTTCACTGTTATAATTTTCTTTAGAATATATATCTATAAGGGGCAGCTAGGTGGCACAGCGGATAGAGCACCAGCCCTGGAGTCAGGAGTACCTGTGTTCAAATCCAGCCTCAGACACTTAACACTTACTAGATGTGTGACCCTGGGCAAGTCACTTAACCCCAATTGCCTCACTAAAAAAAAAAAAAAAAGAATATGTATCTATTATGACAAGAGGTACTGAGAACATATGCATTATAGATTGGGTTGTCTAAGTGGTGGCAGAAATGCCACTGACAAAGGTTGTAGTAAAATGTCCCTCATAAGCTGTCACCTCTATGGTGGAGCTCAGATAGAAAATCTTTACCTGGGATGGGAAGCACCTCACACACTCCTCTCACTTATTCTGAATGGTGTTTGTGTTAAGTCTGTAGCTGTGGATGGTATTACATCTTTTAATCCTGCATCACTTCACTTCTACTCAGTGTTATCTAATATAGAAAATTAATTTGCAGTGAAAGTAATATGTAGTGCTTTTATGACATTTGTGTGCAATATCCCCTCTTCCATTTGATGTAAAGGAAAAAAATTCAGTTCCACAGTAAAAATACAAAAGTGGGGGGAAAAGAATATGGATCTATTAGTTTCACGACTCTAAAATTCACTTGTTGAAGATATTATTTTATATCTATATTGAATTTTAGCTTCTTCTCAGGTTTATTTTATCCTGCTCATGTATTTTATTATTATTCAAAAGTGCACTTATTATTTATTCTTTTTGAAATATATTGTTTTAATGTCCTAATACATGAGTTTTAGAAAATATACATATGATGTTGATAAATATGCATTTTTAACATTTAAATTCAGATAATAACAAAGATTTTTCACATTTAATTTTGTCATCATTTACTCATATCCATTTTCATTTGAATTATTTCTAATGAATTTATCCTATTCAGAAAGCAGAATATTAAAGTCTCCTTCAATAATTGTTACATTATCAATTCCTTTTTGGAACTCTTCTGTCATTTTCTTTAAGAATGAGTACATATTTCAGACCATGTTTTTTGTACTTGTATGTGTATTTAAAAGTATTTTTTTTCTGTGTAGGAAATTGTTCAATATTGTTTTCTTATCCATTAATCTATCTTCTTCCTTTTGTATTGGAAATTTGAATCCATTTATATTTTACAATTTAAATTGTTATATTTGAATTTCTTTCTGCTAATTTAATTATTTAAATCATTTGTCTACCTAAACTACCAATTAGGATTTAGTTTCTTAGGTTTGTTTTATCATAGTAAATTCATGCTACTCTGCTCTTGCTGATCCCATCCCTGCCTCCTATCCGCTAATTTGCCAGTCCTATCCAAATTATTTACTGCCCAGATTAAATAGATTAGTCCACCTAATTGGCTGTGTGTGTTAGTCCCTCCTTGAGCCAACTCTGATGAGATTAAGGGCTTTGAGCCTATTCTGATGAGTGTAAAGTTCATTTAGTGCCCTATTCCTCCCCTATCTCTTCCCCCACTCCATAAACCCATTTCTATTTCTTTCATGTGGGATTTCACCCCATGGTACCTCTGCCCCTCCCCCTCCCCGAGTGCATTCCTCTCATACCTCAGTTTTACCCTAAAGATGTCATCATGGGGCAGCTAGGTGACACAGTAGACAAAGTGTCCACCCTGGACCCAGGAGGACCCCAGCACCAATCCAGCTTCAGACAAAAGACACTAATCCACACATGACCCCAGGCATGTCTCCCAAGTCCAACCACCCCACAAAGAGAGATAAACAAAAAATAAATACTTTGCAGATATCATCCCTTCATAATCAATTCCCACCTTTGCCCTCTGTATAAATTTATTTCTACCATAACACTGAAAAAGTTCTTATGAGTTAGATGTATCATCTTCCCATGTAGGAATGTAAACAGTTTAACCTTTTCACATCCCTCTTAATTTCTTTTTCCTGTTTAACTTTTTATTGTTCTCTAGGGTCTTGTATTTGAAAGTCAAATTTTCCATTCAGTTCAGGTCTTTTCATCACAAATACCTGAAAGGGGGGTGCTCTAGGGCTGGGAGGCCCAGCTGGGCCAGCCCCGCCCCCTTGGACTCTGCCTGGCTCCGCTGCTCGCCTTTGCCGCCCTTGCCTGAGCTGCCACCTTGTTGCTTCTGGGGTTCCTGAGCTCGGCGCCACGGGGCCACTACCTGCTGCTCCTGCTGCCCCTGCCCTTGTCGCCACTGGCCAGTGACCCCCTGCTGCCAGCCGGCACCACCCGCCATGCCTGGCCCAGCCGCCAGGAGCAGGGCCCAGGTCTACGCCGAGGTGAACAGCCTGCGGCCGCAGCGACTACTGGAACTATGAGGCGCATGTCCGGAGCTGGGGTAATCAGGGTGATTACCGACTGGTTCAGAAACGTGGTCGGGAAAATATAGTGAAGTATTTGAGGCCATTAACATCACCAAGAATGAAAGAGTGGTTGTAAAAATTCTCAAGCCAGTGAAGAAAAAGAAGATAAAACAAGAGGTTAAAATTCTGGAAAATCTTCGAGGTGGAACAAATATCATTAAGCTCATTGACATTATGAAAGACCCTGTGTCAAAGACTCAAGCTTTGGTGTTTGAATACATCAACAATACAGATTTTAAGCAGCTATACCAGATCCTTACAGATTTTGATATCTAGTTTTATATGTATGAGCTGCTTAAGGCCCAGGATTACTGTCATAGCATGGGAATCATGCACAGAGATGTCAAACCTCACAATGTTATGATAGATCACCAACAGAAAAAGCTCCACCTAATAGATTGGGGTCTGGCAGAATTCTCCCATCCTGCTCAGGAGTATAATGTGCGTGTGGCCTCCAGGTACTTCAAAGGGCATGAACTCCTTGTGGACTACCAGATGTACGACTACAGTCTCGACATGTGGAGCTTAGGCTGTATGCTGGCCAGCATGATCTTCTGAAAGGAGCCCTTCTTCCACGGCCAAGACAACTATGACCAGCTTGTCCGAAGTGCCAAAGTATCTGAAGAGGTACCACATAGACCTGGACCCATACTTCAACGAGATCCTGGGGCAACACTCACAAAAACGCTGGGAAAACTTCATCCATAGTGAGAATAGGCATCTCATCAGTCCTGAGGCCCTGGACCTTCTGGACAAGCTTCTGTGCTACAACCATCAACAAAGGCTGACTGCCAAAGAGGCCATGGAACACCCTTATTTCTACCCTATGGTGAAGGAGCAGTCCCAGCCAAGCTAAGAAAATTCTGTGCTCCCCAGAGGTCTCACAGCAGCATGATGAAGACTGGACAACGACAGGTCTGATGCTGTTTCTCCCACTCTTTCATAAGCAGAACAAAATCCAAATCAAATGTCTTAAAACGTGTCTACAGAGACCACATGTAGTGGACAAACACATCACAGTGACAGGTTACGAGAGCAGGAAGCACACCAGCTGAATGGCAACCAATAGTTTATAAAATGAACCTTACTTGTGAATGTAAAAGTTTCATATGCTTTTGACTTCCTTTTGACTTCCTTCCGACCCAGAAAGCATGGAGAATGTGAAGGGTATGAAAGTGGTTGTTGGTTAATGTTGCTCCCCCACTTCCTACATCCCCACCTCAACCCATTGATAACTTTGGCCCCGTGGTTCCCTCCTTCCCCAGCAAACTGTATTAACTAGCTGACCACAACCTCCAAAGTGGGGAAATGGGGGGAAATATATGGCATGATGGACAGTTATATGTTATAATTAAAAAAATATATATATATATATATATATATATATATATATTATTTAATAAAAGTTTTAAAAGAAAAAAAACAAATACCTGAAAGTCATCTTTTTTCATTGAAGTCCCATTTTTTCCTCTGAAAGATTATACAAAGTTTTGCCGGATTGGTGATTCTTGATTGTAATCCCAATTCCTTTGCTCTCTGGTATACCATATTCCATACCCTCCTATCCTTTGGCTCAGCTGAAGCAGACGGGGAGGGGCACCAGCACCCCCCACACAGAAGAGACCCTGAGAGCCTAAGGCTTTCTATTCTCAGCCCAAAGGTAGGGTCCCCAAATCAAAATAAATTTCCACAAAGCCTAGCACTAAGGATTGGTTTGAGATATATGACTGACAGTAGTGAAGTGGATGTTGTATTTGAACTTGAGTCTTTTCTCCAATGTTACTACTCTGTTCATTATGTTTCCTAGATGACCTGACTCTGAGGCAAACTTACATTTAGATATGGATGAGAACTGCAAAAGATAGGCAGTCATTATTGGGTCATCACTGGCATTGTTGTAGAGAATATTCACATCAATAAAATGACAGGTTTTTAAAAAATTATTAGTGTTGTTTTGCAATCAAGAGTTTAGAAATAATGTATTTTAATCTATTTGTCTATGCCTATGACTTGAAGAAATTATAGAGAATAAAATATTTAATGAATATAATTTGTATTTAATCTTCCCATTGATGAGCAACTGATATAATTGAGCCTATTTCTCTCCATTTTAATGAGTTGTATTCAGTACTCCAAATGAAATATTACGGAATGACACATCTTTGTTCCTCCATTTATTCAAGTGCAAAATGGCAGGATTGAATTCAATGACTTATTTATCTTTGAGATCTATGTCTGTGATCTCATGATATGTCCTGTGTCACAATGGATAGATTAATAGGCCTGAAGTCAGGAATACCTGATTTAAAATCTGGTCTTAGATACTTACTAGCTCCGTTACCATGTTCAATTCACTTAATGTCTGTCTCCCTTGGTTTTATTATTGTAAAATGGAGATAATAACAATATCTACCTTATAGAGCTATTGTGAGGAAAAAATACAATATTATTTGAAGAGTGCTTCACACAGTGCCTGGCACATAATAGGCACTTAATAAATGCAAGGTTCTTCTCTAGAGTAAGGGGTGGTAGAAAAATGTACATGATAACTTTATTACATATTTAAGAAAAATAGCAAATTTTCAAAATAGATTTGCAGTTTCATGTGCAATCTTTTTTAAAAAAAATATGTACTATGTTATGGAACTGCTTGTTTTATTCAATAAATTGAAAATAAAATAAATTTAAAAATTTAAAATATCATTAAAAATGATACATGCAAGATTCTGTTTCCCTCCATGATATTTAATTCAAAGAATGAAATAAATACTGGGGAAAATGCAGTAAAGAAGGAACACATTTAAAGAAGGAATATTTTTATTTTTTCTTTAAAAGAAAAGAAAAGTAGCCCTGAAATTGTTATTTTAACATAAATGCCAGGGCATATCATAAATTATATATCCAGAACTGAGTCTCCAAATTTTTTTTCCTGTGTTTTTTTTCCTACTTTATTTTCTGAACCCAAGTGACAGAATGATTTCTCCTCTGCACATTTAAATTGCAAAAGGAGTTTATTTTCCTCTGCATCATAGCAGTTAGAATCTTTGGGGGCTGTAATGCATCCCAGGGTTTCTTTTTGCTGGTGGCTGCAGCTCTTCAACTAAAAAATACCACATGTACCCAAACCCTGACGTCTACTGTTACATATGGCTCTTCAAAGAAGGTACCTCAAATTGTAATTTTTTTTTTTGCCATTCTGAGTCTGTCCCAGGATCTTCACTGCTGCTTACTACAGAACTTCCTTTGAAGTGCCACATGTGGCAGCCGGGAAAGTCCTGGGATGCATCAGAACATAGCTATCCATCTGGGAATTAGGTCTGTGTTGCAGCTTGGAAGTTGGAAAAGAGAACACAATATGCCAGCCAGCTAGTCAAAATAAAAAGGAGAATGATGCTAAAACAGGAAAAAGGAAACAAGAATTTCACTCTTAAGACAATAACATCCAGAATTATGTGTGGATAAGACATTGTTTCTCCACTTTTTGTTCAGCCAGAAACTCATAGCCTTATTGATTGTTATATAAGTGATGTAGCAAAAGCCATTTTTGATAGGAATTGCTAGTCTATCATTTCTTTTTAGATTCCATTTGAATATTTGCATCCCATTCCTACTTTATATGTTCTTTAACTCCTACTTTTCTTAAATTGAAAGTTATGATCTAAAACAATATCAATGAACTGTAACTATATATTTAAAAGAAAGTAACATAATATTACAAATTTCCAACACAAATGGTCATTCCTTGTTGAATGTAAACTAAAAAATGTGGAGATGAGATATACTTCATCACTCTATATGCAATGCTATCTTTTTGTTAGGTTATTTTCTATAATATTGAGAGGATATGTTGAGTGCATATGTTCAAGTATTAGGCACTGGCCTCTTGGATCAATTCTTGTACCTTAGGTAATAACAGAAAGAACCCTAACCTAAAACATTTTGAGCACATACTAGTTAGTAGATATGTATCAATTTTGGATAATAAATGGCTCTCTCTGACTTCAAAAGCCCTAGCCATAACTCAGTGAATTTCCTCTACATGCTGGAGAGATGAAATATATTTTAAGAGTGATATTTTCACTTATTTTCAGTGTGTCTTCTCTCACACAAGCATGTACAAGAAAGCAGGGAACAATTCAGAAAGTTTTATAAAATCAAGTTGTCCTCTACTGTTGGTTGAATTATGAACTGATTCGACCATTCTGGAGGGAAACTTTGGAACTTTGCCCAAAGAGCTGTGAAACTGTGCATACACTTTGATCCAACAATACCACTGGTAGGTTTATATTGCAAAGACATACAAAAAAGGGGAAAGGACCTATTTATACAAGAATATTTATATCAGCTTTTTTGTGGTGGCTAGAAATTGGAAATCAAAAGGATGTCCATCAATTGGAGAATGGCTAACCTGTGGTATGTGATTGTAGTGGAATATTATTGTGCTATAAAAAATGACAAACAGGATGATTTCAGAAAAACCTGAAAACTTACAAGAATTAATGTATAGTGAAGTGAAAAGAACCGGGAGAACATTGTGTACAGTAACAGCAATTTTGTTTGATGAAGAATTGTGAATGACTTAATTATTCTCAGCAATATAATGATCCAAGACAATCCCAAAGGAATAATGATGAAACATACTTTCCACCTCCAGAGGAAGAACTGTTCTTGATTGAATACATATTGAAGCATGCTATTTTTCATTTTCCTTCATTTTAAAAATTTTATTCAAATCTTTTGCAAAATGACTAACATGGAAATGTTTTACGTAATTGCACATGTATTTCTTATTGCTTACTGCCAAGGGGGCAGGAGAAAAGGAAGGAGAAAGAGAGAGATACAATTTGGAACTCAAAACTTTAAATAAAAATGTTAAAAAATAAACATATATTTCCTAAGGAAAAAACAAAAAGTAAGTTGTCCCTTATCTTTTGCCATGTTTGTGATCTCAAGAACTTGGGCAGCTTAGACCTATCCTACTTACACAAGGATTTCCCAAGGAAACACAAAAGAGAAGAATACAAGCACTCACCTATGAAAACCATCAAAGAAAAAAGTCTCCTAACATTATTGGAAAAAGGTAGATTTGAATGGACTTTGAAAAAATTGTGGATTAAAGGAATAAAAATATTTATATGCTGAGAAATCAGCATCTCACAGTGAATTTATAAAAACTGAATATATGCTGAAGCACATAGGAACCATAAACACAGATATAATTAAAAAATCAATAAAATATTTTATAGACTAAAAAAATTGAATATAGTAAAAAAAGAGCTATGAGCATAAGAACTAGATCTAAATAGAAACTAAGTAAAGATATTCTATGTAATTAACAATAATAACTACATTAAAAATGTTTTACAATTTGCAAAATGCTTTCCAAATATTAACTTATTTTATCCTCATATCAAGGCTGTGAGATAGGTATTATCTTTAGATTCCTTTTCTAGATGTGGAAAGTAAAGCAGATAGAGCTTAAATCATTTTATTAGCATCACACAGCTAAGGATCAGATACTAGATTTGAACTTGGCTCTTCCTAAGTCTAGGATCAGGAATGTATCCACTGTGCTCCATAACTTCCTAGTTCTTGAGATTTTAAAGAATCAATTAAAAAATAAGAATTGTAATAAATTGAATGATAAGGTGACAGCATAGTAAAACTTATGGAATTCACAAAAAGAAGTCCTCAGAGGGGAAAAAAAAAACAAAACCTCAACTGGATAGGCAATTAAAAAAAAAAAGAAAGAAATTTGTCATTAACTTAAAGCTTCTCTTCACAGTTACGTTGTAAGAAAAATCCCCATAACAGATAGATTTGTTTTTCTCTTTCCTTAGATTACTTTAACTTAAACTGTTATTGCAGGTTCTCAGCAGAGGTTGAAGACTTGCCTTTGAGACACTTTCATTTAAAGTTCATGAACCCTGCCTCTAGTCAAGGCCAAGCCTGGAGTATATGACTCATAGGAGTCTAAAGGCTATCCCTGCTAAAGCTATGTTAATTACTCCTCAATCTACCCAGTTTGAGTGTAAGCAAATATGAGCACTGAGGTCTGCTCAAAGGGTGCCTAAACTATATGCTACCCTACTCTATCAGGAGATGGAATTTTTCAATACTATCTTAGGAGGTTTGGATGAGTATGCTCTTTTCAAATAAGACATCAAATACTATGATAGGTCATATTGTGGTACCATGTTAGTTTGTTTATAAAAGCATGTCACTGTTCCATGCATTTGTCTGTTGTCAAAGAAGGTCATCTTGCCCTTACATAAGTGTGTCTTGACTTTGCTTGATGCTCTGGCTTTTATCTCCCTGTTTTATTTTCCTTATCAAATAACTTTTTAAAATACTATGGATTTCTTTCAAGTTCTGTTCAGCTGTTTCTCCTATTTCAAGTGGGCTAATTTTTTTTCTCTCAGATGTCAATCAGATAGAACAAACAAAATTATTCACTGAATTTAATATAATTCTCATGTACTACATGAGTCTTTGTGAACTCGGCTATTGCCAGGTACTATACTTTGTGGTAGATGCATATGTAACAATGTAAGCACTATTCAGTGTCATGCCTAGTGTGTTCTACTTTTCCATGTCACTATGATTAATAGGAGGCAGTCAATAAAAGTTGAATGACCATAATTTATTTAAATAATTTCTAAAAGTTTGTCATAGACTCGCCTTCTGAGACTACCTAAGTGGGGTACCTATTTAACCATAGAATTTTTCTGAGATTAGGTTTAAGGGGACCAAAAGAAAGTTATTGCATGAGATCATAGTGTAATTCATAAAAAGTAATCTAGCATTACAAAGGTAATTATATATACTTGGTGTAGAAGTAGAAGGTGGAAGGTCTATTTAAAGTTAATTTATCCTAATTATTTAGGTCAGAAGTAGTGGTCAATTCCTGCAATAGACTCCTGGTTCCTCTGCAGGGACTCTTTATACTATGATAGGGATACCACTCTCACACATTTCTATGTATATCTGTCACCTAAGAGAGTCACTTGAGTGCCTAATAATCAGTTTCTTAGAACATATTATTCTATGAATACTTAAAAAAGGTAGCCTGGAGGTTTAAAATCATTTCTTTCTAGTATTGCAATGACACAGATTCCCATAGTCCTGGCCATAATATAACTTGTAGATGCTCTTTGGCCTAGCAGAGCCAAATTTATTTATGCAAATAAAGTGTTTAGCCTAAATCTATTCCTTTAGCTTTTCTGTGCCTAAGGCTACAGGGCATTGTATCCACTGGGATATTCTTTCCTAAACAATGAATAATTTTAAAAAAGGAAGAAACAAGAATACCTATCAAGTACAGTTTTTGGATGTTGGATGATATACAACAAGGTTTACTTATTGTAATTTCACTAGGATAGAATACCAAGCTTCTTATCACTGCTTTTAGGAAAGGAGATGGGGAAGGAATCAAAATTTATGTTTGTAGTACCCACAGTGTGCTAGATACTGTGTTGAGAACTTTACCATAAGGTTGGTCCAGTAACCCTGCAAGGTAGATGGAGTTATTATCTCCATTTTTACAGTTAAAGATACTGAGTCAAGGAGAAATTAAGTGAATTTCCCAAGGTAATACAGTAGTAAGCATCTGAAATCACATTTGAACTTAGTTCTGCTTGATTCCCGGCCCTGTGCTCTATCCATTATGCAATGTAGCTGTTAAAAGATCTTCTGATGCATTACTATAATAAGCTGGAAATGATAGACATAAAATTACAACAATAGGTAGACTCTAACTTTCCAAACAGTGCCACTATCATTAGATTGGCTATATGAAGGTAGGCCTCAGGATTGCCTGTCTCTAATTAAGAGCTAACATGAGTCATAGTACCAAAGTAACCAGGCAGGGACGATACCTTTTTCCAACTGGAAAATCTCTTTTCTGTTTCCCAGATAATATCTTGAGAGATAGCAATATGAGGTAATTTATTTTTTAATGAAAAGCAAGTTTTGGATATATTTTTAGATATTGGGGAATGAGCTAGTAGCTAAAGAAAAGGTTAGAGATAAAAATGGTAGAGGTAATGATTATGAGGCAAAATTCCAATGAATGCTTGGAGAAAGTATCAAGGGCACAAGAAAGGGCTGGGAGAAATATTTGGAACTAAAAATACTATAAAAATAAATGTTGAAATTGATCTTTATCTGTGACTGGAAAATAACAAAATATTTTTATTTATTTAAAAAAGGAATGTACTATTACCTGGGATGGTAATAGAACCCACCCTTTTCCCTTAATTGCTCTTCATTTTATACACTTAACAAATAATTCTGAATTCAATATTAATTAAAGTTAAGCAAAATATACCCCCAAGTTGTAAAATGGTAATATGACATAATGAATATAGAAAGACAAAGAGTTATTTTAATTCTAATAACAGATCCTAGACAGTAAGCTTACTAAAACTCCATTGTCTAATGCCTGGATATGGAAGGTGATAGTGGGAAAAGATAATAATTCATAATCTTTACACTTATTGGTTCTAATTATATCACAATATTATATTAATGTGCTATATTCTATATAATTTTAATATTTTTGAACAAATAGTTATTTCATATATGTGTGTGTATTTTCATGATGTACATTTTCATGGCATATTGATCAGATGAGATAATGAGATATTAGCTAATAATTGTAAAGTGCTTAGCCCAATGTCTGACAATAAAAATGTTAGCTCATATATACTATGTAACATATATATTCATGTATTTATACATATATACATACAGATATAAAAATGTTAGCCCACATAAATATATACAGTATTTATAAATATACTATACATACTTTATACATACTAAATATAAACTATAAACACATTAGTTCTTATATAAATTTTGGCTATTGTTATATTACTAAGAGTTTGAATTATTGAGTCAAAGAGGATGATTATTGTCATCTTTCTACCTTCCTTTGAAAGAATCCTACAAAATTTCAATTCTATCAATCAACTTGTCCAACAATGAATGACATTACTTTTAATTATTCTCTCCAATCCTTTTTTTTTTTTTTTTGTGGAGCAATGGGGGTTAAGTGACTTGCCCAGGGTCACACAGCTAGTTAAGTGTCAAGTATCTGAGGCCGGATTTGAACTCAGGTACTCCTGAATCCAGGGCCCGTGCTTTATCCACTGCACCGACTAGCCCGCCCCCTATTCTCTCCAATTCTTGGGGCATGAGATGGTAGCTCAGAATTGTTTCAATTGGCATTTCTTTGATCATTTGTGCAGTTGATCATTTTCACATTACTACCACTAAAATTTGGGGGTATTATTAACATTCCTTTATTCCAATGATCCATCTTTACTAATATAAATAAATTGATTATACATATGCTTATCCTTGAAATGGAGGCTGTTGTGCAATGTCCTAATGGAAACAGGATTCTGTGTACATGGAGTGATCTACATATAGCTGAATCTAGATACAATAATAGCAATTTCATCAAGTTCAAAATGGTACAGATGCTCCTCAATTAAATTCTGTCATTCAAAATACATTAGCCTTGTAATCAAATTAGAAAAAATACATTCTTTCTTAGTCATGGCTTTCACTTCAATAGTCAACCTGATGAGTCATTCCCTTTATTCATAAATCTTGTACTACCAATGCAATGACACAATTAAATTGGCCCAAAATTTAATAAGAGGAAGAAAGCAGTCCACATTGTATTTGGTAATTTTTATAATTCTTTCAATATACCCAAACTGCTGCCTGAACCATTTTAGTGCTAATATCCTCCATGTGATTCAATATAGCAGTGAATTGTAAATTTCACAGTCTTTGAAGAATCAACATTACATGTTAGTAATTTTAATCAAGAAGTAGCTATGTGCAGATGCATGTGAGATTGTGCTAAAACATCACAAAAGATGATGTGCAAAAAAGTAAAGCAAAATATCTATATCAGGAGGTCATATATATATAGACATGTGTATATGTATGTATGTATATGTGTATATATGTATGCATAGTCCAAATTTTATCAAGTGATTGTACTAATGTCTATTATGCAATATGCATGTATATATCTATATGTGTGTACACACACGTTTGTATGTATGTATGGTTTAAAAATGAGGAATATAAGTCAAATAGTGAATAAGAAGATAAAACATTTAATCTTTAATCCTACTCTAGTAACCAAGGTGGTCAACATGACAAGTTGTCAGGGGATTTTGACTATCACCAATGAAAGGAATGACAACATCCATGGAATGAAGTTTTTGGGTTGGGGAGCGGGGTTTGAGTGAGCAGAACAATGAGTTGCTTATTTATAGGGAATTTGTTTTCAGAAAAATGTATACCCAGTTTAATTTTTTAAGTTTCTTCAAGTCTTTCCAGTTTTTTCTGAAATTGTCCATTTCATCATTTTTTATGGCACGATAACATTGCATTAAATTCATATACCAATATCAGTGAAGCTATTCCGCATTAGGACACCTCCTTAATTCATATTTTTATACTGTAAATATTTTTCTGGTAAATTTAATGATTTCTTCTTTTTTTGATTGCTTTGGAATATATGCCTAGAAGTGGTATATGGGAGATCAAATGATGCAAAAAATATGATAACTTCATTAGCATAGTTCCAACTTGTTTTTCAGAATGGCTCACCCAATTCAGAGATTTCTTCAATAGGAGAAGTCTATCTGTTGTTTTGTTGTTGTTGTTGTTGTTTTGTTTTGTTTTGGTCACCATTACCTGTCTGATAGATATGAGGTAGGAACTCAAAATATCTTAATTTGTGTCTCTAATTCTTAGTTATTAGAAGTATTTATCCATGATCATTGATAGCTTTCATCACTTTCTTTTAAAATTGTTTGGTCCTATATTTAACCATCTATTTAATCATATAAATTTGAGTCACTTGCTTGTTTAGCATATGAGATATTATATGAACAATTTGTTGCAATGATATTTCCCAATTATCAAATTCTCTTTAAATGTTTACATTATGTTTGTCAAAAGAACTTTCAAAAATTATATAATCAGTATTGTCCATTTTATCTTGTGTGACGTTCTCTGTCACTTGTTTAATCATGAAAATTTTCCCTAACTATAAATCTGAACATTAATTTCTTACTTCTTTAATTTTTGTGACTTTTTATATCTAAGACATATCTATTTGAAGCTTATTTTAGTGTATGGTATTAGATGCTCATCTAAAATGTAATGAAATATCAAATTTTCCAAGTTTCCAATTTCTTTTCTATTTAGGATTCCAACCACAAGTAATCTCAAACAAAATAATAATCAAGCACAGATCAGGGTTTAGGTGGTATAAATATTTCAAATTCCAAATAGTTCCATTTTTTTCTTGGCACTACAGTTTTGAAAGTATAAAATATTAGGTTTAGAAAACTGAAGTTATGTTTCATCATCTATTTAGAATGGTGAACTAAATATACTAGAAAAGATGTTCAGAAATCATTATTTTATTCTTTACTCTTAGAAAAAAATAAGGTGTCTGCAATAAGAAGAAACTATATGAAATTATATATGGAAATAGTAGCTTATAATTCCTAAAGAGCGAGGAAAAACAATATAGAAAACCTCCAGATGCATTTGAGTAATTTTGAGAGAGCTACTCTCTATTGACTTTTCATTCAAAATTGATAGATATGACTAAGAGTCGAGGGACTGAAATGGAGTGGATACTTTAAATAGTATTGTTTTTTTTCCTTTCTATAGTAGAAGAAAAAAATTTATTGATCAGTTTGCTGAGGACACAGGTGGTTGTTGTTATTGTTTTAATTAAAATGAGATCGTTTAAATTTATATGAAATCAGAATATTTAACCATATGTTAGCTGAATACTTATGTGACCCTGGGTAAATCAACTAATTCCTTAGTGCCTCATGTAAACTCTAAGACTATGAAATATAAGGAAAATGACAATTTGCATGGGTAGAGGAAGTACTTGACCTGAAATTCCCTACATTCAGAAAATCGCATGACCAATTAAAAATAGGGGGTTGGGGTGGCAAACATAGTTACATTCCCTCTGACTTGTCATTTTATATCAATTTAAAAATAAAACCTAGTTAATTTTAGCAATAAGTGAGATGTCCCCTTATGGAAATTTGTTTATGGCTAACTATGCACAGCCATAATTACTAAATTTTTACACTCTGTGGCTGGCCACAGTACTATGCTTTTGTTTTTGTTTTTCCTTTTCAGTAAAAATTTATGATGGGTTTCTAGAATATAGCATATTAAAATATTTCAACTTTGAGAACTATTCTGATTCAATAACAATAACCAAGAAATGATATTAGGCAGAGTTATAGTCAATTAAACATTATATTAAATAAGATAATAGTTGCCTTCTCTTAAAAAAGTCCTCATTGCTTTTGTGAAGAAACCGGAGCCTTTTGTCACAGTACAGAAGAATAATATTCGTTTCATAAAATAATATTGATGGTATCTTCTTTTCTTGGACTTTTGTCTTATCTTCATGATCTGTCAAGAGATGTTACATTCCTTAATGTCCATGAGCTTTTGACTTCCTTTTCAGTAAGTCAATCAATCGATAAGCATTTATTATGCCATACAATAAGCCAAGTACCGAAATAGGCATATTGTATAAAAATCAAAATATCTAATATTTGAAGCATTGACCAAATTTTGAATTGTTTCAGGTTTGACTATAGCTATAATTTTATTATATCATATGATTTTATTAGCAAGGCAAATCATATTCAATGGCTTTTTATCCTACTGGTCTAACAAAATAAATGTAGATCTGTAAAGCACAATAAAATCTATATTTCTCTCCCACCTTCCCCCAACTTTTTTCTACTTTTCCATTTTTCAAACACAGCATGATCCCACATATTTTCTATACCTATATTTAACAATGCCACTATTTATTTTTTTTTTTGGTACAACACAAACCAACAGTAGATAAAGAGTAACTAGATAAAATAGGCATGGAAATGTGACATTAAAGTAGAAAAAATTTTGTCCAGGTGGATGACACCTGTGATTTGGAATGATGTCAGAAAAACTACTACCTGGCTTCAAAGCAGTATTTTATTTTCATTTTTACAAAATAAGCTAAAGCCAGTAGGATACTACTTGGGGATATGATATGTCACTATTTTACTACCTTGTAATCTTCCTTCAATCCCAAAAGTTTAAAGAAACAGATACATGTTAGTTGGTGATTTTCTTTGTACAAAGGCATATAACATCTCTTGAAAGATCATGAAGATCAGACAAAAGTTCAAGAAAAGAAGAAAATATCAATATTATTGTATGAAACAAAGAATCTTCTTCTGTACTATGACAAAAGACTCCAGCATACATTATATTTCACAAAAGAAGCAATGAGGATATTTTTTAAAGAGAAGCCATGTAACTCTAAAGGAAGAACTCTCTAAGTTATTGTTTTGAATATCTTTAAAAACTTTTTTATATATTCATGTTAAGATTTTAAAGGTTGTTATGGTTCGATAATGCAAATGACCATGGATCTTGCATTTCCTTTATGAAGTCCAAATCAATGACAGATGTAAGACACCCTGCTATAGCAAATTCACTAAAAAAAAAAAAATCCTTTCCATAGCCTTACCATTCTTATCACCTCAGGGTCTAGCACTTCCTTGTTGGGTTTGGGACAAAAGAATACCTCTATGCCATTCTTTTGCTTTGATTGATATTTGAACAGGTAGCTGCATGCTTTCAATCTGACCTTTTCTGCACAGCATGAGGATGAAGAGGATAAAATTAGATCAAATCAAATCGCACAGCTCTGAGAATATTCTCTGTGATAATATAGCATGAAAAGGTAAAAAAAGATTGATTGAATCTTTTATCTTCTACTCAGCCCTAAGATATATAATATGTACCAATGCTAGACCCAATAGCCATTGTTTTGGTCTTTTGATAACCCAACTTAATGAACCATATAGTAATTTATCTACACTTCACATATATGAGAAAATAAAACTTGTCAGATACTATTCAAATGTAAAAGTTAATAGACAGAGAGGATCTTTTAGAGGATGTAGAAAGAAAATGAAGTCTACCCACATCTTATTATTTGAAAAGTTTAGTAGTGAATCTCTGTAAACTTGATTGAATCATGGAAACCCATACTTGGAAGGAACTTCAGAAGATGCATCTAATCTGCTCCTCAGTTCACTATAAAATATCTCCAACTGGTAGACACTCAGTGTTCAATCAAATGAAGTGGAATTAATTAGTGAAATCCTCAGGCAACCAATTACTTTGTCAGCCAACTTTATCAGTAAGGCCCATGCACAACCACAACTTTCATCAGGCTAAAATGTCTCTTTTTGCAACTGCTACCCATTTTTCATAGTTCAAACATCTTGTGCCATGCAAACCAAGTCCTATACCTCTTCCATATGATAGCTCTTCAAATACAGTGATCATCCCCTTCTTACCCTCCCCAAACCCTCCTCTCCAATCTTCTCTTTGATAGTTTCAATATTCCAAGTTTTAAAATTTATCTTCAAATTGAAATATACTTAAGGTTCCTTGGTTTCCTGATTGTCATCTTCTGAATGCTCACTAGCTAATCATTGTCAATAAAATATATAAATTAACATAATAGTCTAAATAATGTCTTTCACTTGCCCAGTCTCTACTCCAAGACTCTTTGTTGTTGTTCACTCCTTTCAATTATCTCCAACTCTTCATGACACCATTTATGGTTTTCTTGGCAGATACTAGAGTTTTGGGCCATTTCCTTCTCCAATTAATTTTACAGATGAGGAACTAAGGCAAACAGGATTAAATGACAGCAAGTGTTTGAGGTCAGACTTCCTGAATTCCAGGGTAAAAACTCCATACTCTGCATCACCTAGTTGTCCACCAAGCCTCTTTATGTGTAGTTAAATATCATATTAGCTTTTGGTGCTTTTAGGACATAGTGTTGAGCCATATTATTCCCTAAAACTCAAAGCTCTGTTTCATAGATAGATGACTTTTTTATCTATGTCTTACTTATCTCATAGTTGTAAAGCTGATTTTGAAAAAAAAAATCCTACCCAATTTCATTCTTTTATATTTGCCTAGAGTTCTAGAGTATCAAGATCATTTTGGATCCTGACTGTCATTCTATGTATTATTTTTCACCGTATATTTTGTCATTTCCAAATTTGATAAGTACTCCATCTATATATTTACATATTTATCCATGTTATTGATGTTTTTTAAATATTAAAAAAACCTGGTATATGATAGCATTATATATAGATCCATGAGATTCTCCTTTAATTGAGCATTGAAACATTAATGACTTTTGGGTCCAGACACACAGACACACACACACACATGCAGACACACACACACACACACATTTATAGTATGTATATATAGTATGCATATATGTGCATATACATATATATGTAAAAAATTTAGATGCTTTGATAAATCTAATGAAATATATTTATAGTATTCCCAGAATATGAGAATTTAGGCTTAAGGTAGCCATCTAGTTCAACTCACACAAAAGAAAGTCCTCATTATAATATACCTGACAAGTTGTTTTCAAGCTTTTGCTCTAAGAACAACAAAAAGGGGAACCTATCACCTCTCAGAAGAAGGTATTGCACTTCTACACACGTTTTATTGTTAGGTTGTTTTTTGTTTTGTTTTTGTATATATGTGTGTATATTTGTTATATATATATATGGATAAGTGGCATCTTTGCAACTTATACTCAAAACTTGTGGTTATGCCCACTGTGGTGAAAAACAGAAATTCAATCTAGTCCCTTAATAGGAAAACCCTTTGAATACCTGAAGACAGTTATCATGTTCCCACTAACTACCCAGAATAAACATGTCAAACCTTTCAATGATAATATGACATCCTAACATGTGAACTCAATGATCTTTATCATCATGATTACCCTTCTTCTGGTCATAAAGCTCCAAAAGAGATGTGATGAGGGCAGAGTACAGTAGAATTACTATCTCCTCATTCCTTGAAGCTATGCTTCTCCTAATCTAATCAAAGAATGCATTAGCTTTTTTATCTGTCATATTATAACACTGTCACATCTTGAACTTGTAGTCCACTAAACTTCTCAGATGCCTTTTCTTTCCAAAATAACTGATATCTAGCCACTACTCTCCATCATGTATTCAAGTTCATGATTTTATATTTATCCCTATTCAACTTAATTTATTAGATTAAGCCCAATATTCTAGCCCTTTGGTTCCTGACTTTTTCACCAAGTGTGTTTACAGTATCTCCCAGCTTTGAGTGCTATTATCCGCTATTCTGATAATGAAGAATAAATGAGGTTAGTTTGACCTACTTATAAACTCATTCTGGTTCTTTGATTTAATATTATTAGATGCTCATTAACCTACTCTTTAATGTTTTAATTAGTCAATTGTCTCTTCTATAGTTTGTAGGTTCTATTCTTTAATTTTTAAGGGCATTGGGACAATGCTTAGCCTTCATTTCGAGTACACCACTTTATTTAGCCTCTTTCAAAAATTAAAAACTTAACCATAATTCTCAATTTTTAAAAGTTATTTAAGTACATAATTTTATATTTAGAAGGGACTTAGGTGATAAAATTGTCTATAACCTCCCTTGTACCTCCATTTTATAGATCAAAGCATTAATTCATTTCTCCAGAGTCAAAAACCTATGTCATGATGGAATTAGAATGAAGATATAAATAAAATTCAGGTCCTTTAAGTAAGGAATTGAAGGGAATGGGGTGTTCCTGATATTCTCCTGGGAAAGGATTAGAATGTTAAAGAAAATTACAACTTAGTGAAAAGAGAACTGAAGTTTGAGTAAGTCCATATAAGTTCTAGGGCTCAACTTTTGTCTTATCAAATTAAATTCCTCAACATCAGTTTGAAAGCTAAGGCACTTGTAGAAGAGGAACTGTTGGGACTTTTTTGTTTTGTTTTGTTTTGTTTTGGTAAGGGAATTGGGGTTAAGTGACTTGTCCAGGGTCACACATCTAGTAACTTGTCAAGTGTCTGAGGCCGGATTCGAACTCAGGTCCTTCTGACTCCAGAGCTGGTGTTCTATCCACTGCACCACCTAGCTGCCCCCCTAGGGACTTTTAATTTCTATATTCTGCAAATTAAATATCAAAAACATAATCCCAATAAATCACATTCTTATTGAAATATTGTTTATATCAAGAAAGCATAGTAAAGCACAATTCTGACTGCCTTTCTTCTTAGAGCAGGGCTTCTTAAACTTTTTCCACTCATGACCCACTTTTGCCTAATAAATGTATACAAAACCCCAGTTACATAGGTATATAAAATAGGTTTACATAACCTTTTAGTGTTGCCAATTTTTCATGACCCCACATTCAGTTATTTAGCCCCATGTGGGGTCACGACAAACAGTTTAAGAAGGTAGGACTTAATGGACCTAAGGTCACATTCCAGTCCTGATGCTAACCACATTTGTATCTTTGTTCAAGTCACCATTTGTGAGCCACTATTTATTCATCTATCAAGTGAGCATTTTTGAATAGATGGCTTCTTAGTTCTCTTCCTACTCTGGTACTATGTAGAGGCAGTAGAGTATACTGAAAATACATTATGCTAAACATTTATTTAGCATGTGTTAAGAGTCAGAAAAGCTGGCTTTAAGTTCTAGCTGTCCTCCTTGCTATTTCAGTGACCTTGAGCAAGCCACTTTTCTAAGGAAATGGCCTTCCTCTAAAAGAGGCAGGGTTGGATTACACTGATGTGTAAAACCCTTTCTATCTTTAAAATCTAGAAAGAACCACAGTTTATCAATAATGTCATAGAAATAACATAACCGCCTGTCCCCAAAGGATTTCCTTTAAAGTGAATTATTAGATTATAGCTAGGTCAATGAATATTCACATTTTAAGATATTTTTAAAAGCACAGATGAATTTCCAAATGATCAATGGAATAGAGATATTTAAATGTTATAGAAGGCCATTACTAGAGTACTTACAATACATAACATACAAAAGCATTGTGTTGGAACTCCTTCAACTCAGAGACACCAAAATTTATTTTTAAAAAGGGAAAATAAATCATGGTAGAAATAAATGCAATTTAATTGAATTGAAAATATCAATTTTTCAATTGATAGAAATATCATAGAAGTCAGCTTACATGAACCTAAAAGAGCCTTAAAGACTCATTTATGTGCAATTTCATTTACTGTGCCAGGCAAGTCCCATTAATGTGAAAGAGTCAGTATTAGTTATAGGTAATAGCTTTTTTCCCCTGTGAGAACAGGGTCATAAACATAGATGGCTATTGAAGCCAACATCTAATATAATTGTATATTGCTAGAATATGTATATCCCACTATTCTCAGTAGCAGATAACTGGTATTTTGATGAGTTTTGCATGTTTTACAAAGTTTAACATTATTCAAAAGAGAATAGTCTCCTAAGAAGAAGCCTGACTTAGAAAAAAAAAAAGAAAGCCATACATGTGATTTAAAAGCCATCTTGAGTAATACAAGCTGCTATCTTTGAAAAGAGACAACTAGCATTTAAAATCCCTCAAAAGCTGGGCCCAATATATTTTGTGAGGTTTATAATACATTACCCTACTTGCTGTTCTTTATGTCATAGCCAGCATGAATTTCTTATTATTCCTCACACACAATTTTCAATCTCCCATTACTGAGGCTTTGCATTGGCCTTTCCCCACAACTGAAATGTACTCTGTACTCATATCTTCATATTAGGATCTCATATTTATTGAAATACTCAGATAAAGCACAAATTCTATGTGATTTTCCCGATACCTCTAGTTTTTTTAGTGACCTCCTCCTAATTACATTAGATATAGAGATAGAGTGATACACATATAACAAAATTATATATACATATGTAAAATATATGTATATGTGTATATATTTCCTCTATTACAGAGATAGTTTTGTGAGAGCACTATTATATTTTTTATTTGTATCTCTAGTGACTATTAGAATGCCTTGTACATGACAGACTCTTAAAAACTATATATTGACTGATTGATTCTTGACTTCGAACTAAGCCATATGTCTTTTATGCCACACTTTCTCAAAACAAAACAAAACAAAACTGTGGTTCTTAGATAAATAATATAAAATTTCTTGTCTATTCAAGGAAGATGGAGAGGGGGAAGGATGAAGTAAATTTCGAAATCAAAAAAATGTTACAATTTTTACATATAATTGGGAAATGTTGAATAAAAATAATTTAAAAATTAAAAAAGGAAAAAGAAACCACTATGCTTGGGATGTCTTGAGATATATAATTTCCAGAGATGAGGCCATGATATTTTGCATTAGGTATCAAATTCAGTGGATACTATAAACTTTTTTAAAAGGCACTTTAACTCACCTAACCTTAGGTGAGGATAGTTTTAAATAATGTTGAAATGTCCTTTTATTCTGCTATTAATGATGCCTTTTTTCTAATAAGTGAACTTTGCCTTCTCTTAAGACCACATTCTCTCATTGACTCCAAGTCGATGAAGTTCATGCCTAATTTATATACCTGAGCTACTCCATGGTTATGTCCTTAAAAAGGAAATGCAAAAGATGACTGAATATAGGCAGCAATCCACCTGAACTCTCCTAACATTTCAATCCAGATAACTTTTTTGGGGGGCTTGGGGGGGGGCAATGAGGGTTAAGTGACTTGCCCAGGGTCACACAGCTAGTAAGAATCAAGCGTCTGATCTGAACTCAAGTACTCCTGATTCCAGGGCCGGTGCTTTATCCACTGTTCCACCTAGCTGCCCCTCAATCCAGATAACTTTAAAATAACTCCTCAAATCAAATTTTAGATGACAGAGACAACAAAAATTCAGAGTGAGATATTTTTCCAACCTAAGACAAATTAGGAGGTTTCTAGGAGAGGTCTATGACACTAGGATGGAACTCAGCACTTAGTGCAGTGAATATACTAGCAGCAGGCCTTGGAGGTAGCCAGAACAGTGTCAATAGCAGCAGCATTGTGGTGCACCCTTTGCCTAGAGACAGCACTGGAGTCAGACAACTGATCAGAAAGATATTACAGGGCATCCTGTGCTGACATTTTGTGTACTTGGTCCTGCTTGGTGACTCTATTGCCCATATGCATTTCCAGGTCTCAGTTCCAGGGCAGAGTGGAGTGCTTTTATATGATTGCAAAAGAACAGGGGTGCTGGTAATTGTTCTTAGCCATAGAGGAACACTATTTGGAGTTGTGGCTGAAGGGAAACAGAGGATCTTGTCATAGTTCCAGGATCAAGAATAACACTAGTCCTTGTAGCTATAGGGCAACTGGGGGCTTTCCAGCATAAAGAGCAGAACAGACCAGAAAAGCCATGACCATAACTTTTCCCATATCATACCACCTTGGAAACACTGAATATTTGCAGACACTCAGAGGTTGTTTTGAAATCAACAGAGAAACAAAAAGAACATTATGAAAATAGAATCAACAGCCTGTTAAAAGAGACACAAAAGTACTAATGGGCAGAATAGGCCAAAATGAAAAAAATAAAGAGGTACAAAAGTTCACTGAAGAAAATAATTATTTAAAAATTAGATTTGTGTAGGTGGAAGTCAAGGACACTAAGACAACAAGAAATAAATTCAAAATATGTTTTTTCAAATATGAAATCACATTGGAAAAATAAATGACCTTGAAAATAGATCAAGGAGAAATAATCTATGAATTATTTGGTTAACTGATATCCATGATAAAAAAGAGCCTAGACATGATATTTCAATAAATGATCAAGGGAAAATTCCCTGATATCTTAGATTCAGATGGTAGACTAGAAATTGAATTTTCTTATCATGTCCTGAAAGATCACGAAATGAAGGCTCCTAGAAATATTATAGTCAAATTCCAGAGCTACCATATCAAGGAGAAAATATTGCAAATAGCCAGAAATAAACTTTTCAAATATCGAGAAGCAACAGTCAGGATCTCACAAGATTTGGTAACTTCGGGGCAGCTAGGTGGCACAGTGGATAAAGCACCAGCCCTGGATTCAGGAGTACCTGAGTTCAAATCTGGCTTCACACACTTGACACTTACTAGCTGTGTGACCCTGGGCAAGCCACTTAACCCCCATTGCCCCACCAAAAAAAACCCAAAAAGAAAAAAAAAAGGATTTGACAACTTCCATGTTAAAGAAGTGAAAGCTTCTTTATATGATATTTATATGATGATATGATAATGATATTCCAGTAGGCAAAGGAAATAGAGTTACAACCAAGAACAACCTTTCTAGCAAAACTGAGTATAATCAGGGCGGCTAGGTGGCACAGTGGATAGAGCACCGGCCCTGGAGTCAGGAGTACCTGAGTTCAAATCCGGCCTCAGACACTTAACATTTACTAGCTGTGTGACCATGGGCAAGTCACTTAACCCCAATTGCCTCACTAAAAAAACAAACAAACAAACAAAAAAAAAAACAAAAAAAAACTGAGTATAATCCTTCAAGAAAAAAAAAAACAAACCCGAATACTTAATGATAGAGAGAACTTTCAGAATTCCTGATAAAAGACTAGAACTGAATAGAAATTTGATATTCAAATACAAGACTCAAAGGAAGCATTAAAAGGTAAACATGAAAGAGAAATCATAAGGAGCTTAATAATATCAAACTGCTTACATTTCCATATGGGAAGATGATATGTGTAACTCCTAAGAACTTTATTATTATTAAAGCAATTAGAAGGAGTCTACACTGATAGAGGGCATAAGTCTGAGTCAAGTTTGTTGGGATGATATCAGAAAAAAAAGAATCAAGAATGAGGGACGCACTGAGTTAAGGGGAAAGAGAGAAGTAGAATGAGGACATTTTTTTAAACATAAAACAGCTTTTATACTGGAGGAGAAAATGGGAGAGGCAGGGCTGGCAGGCAATGCTTGAACTTCATTTTCATCATAATTCATTCAATGAGGAAAGAATACACATGCACTTAATTGGATATAGAAATCTAATTTCATAATATGGAGATAGGAAGGAGAGGAGATAAGAGATATAGCAAGGGGTGATAAAAGGAAGGGCAGTTTAGGGGATTCAGTGTTCAAAAGCAAAACAGACTTTTCAGGAGGTTTATGATAAGAAGAGAGGATAAATGAGAAAATAATATCAAATTGATACACAATTACTAATCATAACTCTGAATGTTAATGGGATGAGATCACCCATTAAAACAAAAGAATGCAGAATGGATTAGAAACCAGAATACAACAATGTGTTATCCATAAGTGACACACTTAAAACAGAAAGATGAACACATTTTTAAAATAAATAATTTGTGATAATTAAAAATAATCACATGGGCGGGGCAGCTACGTGGCTCAGTGGATAAAGTACCGGCCCTGGATTCAGGAGTACCTGAGTTCAAATCCGGACTCAGACCCTTGACACTTACTAGCTGTGTGACTCTGGGCAAGTCACTTAACCCTAATTGCTCCTCAAAAAAAAAGATTTTTAAAAAGTGATCACATATGGGGCAGCTAGGTGGCGCAGTGGATAGAGCACCGGCCCTGGAGTCAGGAGTACCTGAGTTCAAATCCGGCCTCAGACACTTAATACTTACTAGCTGTGTGACCCTGGGCAAGTCACTTAACCCCAATTGCCTCACTAAAAAAAAAAAAAGTCATCACATAGATACAGAAGAGATACATAGGAGATATGTAGTTTCTGGGTAATTTAATCATTTTATTATTAGGCCAGTAAGTTGTTGGTTGTTTTGTTTTGTTTTTGTTTTTGTGAGGCAATTGGGGTTAAGTGACTTGCCCAGGGTCACACAGCTAGTAAGTGTTAAGTGTCTGAGGCCGGATTTGAACTCAGGTCCTCCTGAATCCAGGGCCGGTGCTCTATCCACTGTGCCATCTAGCTGCCCTGCCAGTAAGTTATTAACAAAATGAAGTCTATTGGCTGTCTATCTAAGACCAAAGACCCCTAATGATGGTGAGGTCACAGTTCATGTACCCTTCCAAATATAGGAGGTCTACCACATAGTAATTGAATCTAATTGGTTAACAGCAATGAAATCTAATTGGCTGATATGATTGGAGGTAGATTATATTAAAATGAAGTCCTGGCATAAGTGACTCAAGGGACTTATCTCTTGTTAAGAGATCAGTGAAAAAATGGAGATTTCCACTCAAGCTGATAAGGGCAAAATAGTTTCCATCTAGGTGTGGATTAATTTCTTTAGTAAAGTGCTCTGACTATTTAGAAAAAAAAGGACCTGTCTCCAGCCAAGACTCCTTTGTAATCTTGGATCTGGTTTAAATCTGATGAATCTTACTTCAAGGACAACTTAGAACTTTAAGGGGGGTGGTGGGAAGACAAAAGTAAGAAAGAAGGGGAGATCATTGGTACCCCAAGATATCAGTTAATAATTATTTCTCACAGTCTCAAGCAAACTCTATTATGTTTTACCTAAAATAAAAAAGGCAGAGATAGAGATCATGGTATTAGACAAAGAAAAAGCCAAAATAGACTAATTAAAAGAAATAATAAATTAAACCTCATTTTGATAAAAGGAACTACAAATAAAGAAGTAAAAAAAATACAGTGGGTTTCTCTGATAAAGGCTTCATTTCTCAAATATATAGAGAACTGAGTTAAATTTAAAAGAATAAAAATCATTCCCAAGTTGAAAAATGGCCAAAGGATATAAACAGGAAGTATTCAGAAAAAATAATCAAAGCTGTGTATAGTGGTATATAAAAAAAAAAAAACAACGATCTAAATCATTATTGATTAGAGAAAGGCATATTAAAAGAATTCCAAGATTACTTCACATCTATCTTAAATGACAAATGATGGGGAAGGTGACTGAAAATATGTACAGTAATGAACTGTTGTTCAAGTTTTGAACTGGTGTAGCCATTCTGGAAAACAATCTGGAATAAACTCAAAGGGCTATAAAACCATGCGTACTCTTTGATCAAAGAATATCACTACTAGGTCTTTACCCTAAATTAATCAAAGCAATATGAAAAGGACCTGAATGTACAAAATATTTATAGCAGCTCTTTTTGCAATGGCAAAGAATTGGAAATTGAGGAGATACTCATCAGTGGGAGATTGGTTGAACAACTTGTGACATATTATTTTGATGAAATACTATCAGGATATAACAAATGACAAGAGGGATTGACTTCAGAAAAAATACTAGAGCTCTATAAACTGATGAAAATCAAAGTGAGATGTAGGAGATCATTATGTACAGCAATAGGAAAAAGGAACCACATAAAGATATGCATATCTTGCCATTCACTTATATTCTATGATGTGTGATTTGTTTAGATACAGTTAAAAGGTTGAACAGCTTCCTAAAATCTTGAACTGTTTTCTCATGGAAGAGATCATAATTTAGGTTAAGTGCTATAATTATTATCCCTCTGCATTCTGGGGGAGGTATAAGGCAACAACAGAAGGATGTAGCTGTCTTTCCTAATTGTAGGCTTTTGTATGAATCATTTTTCTTTTTGCTATATTAAATGAAGTCTATCCTGTGGTCCTTCTCTAGTTAGTAATAGTGCTTGTATAGGAGTTGAAAGACGTTTATTTTATTGTGCATGGTAAACTAGTCATGAACCAAATCCTAATATTTCCAGGAAAAATCATAAATAGGAACATAGGTCAATAACATTATACAAAAAATAAAAACTCCCATTGATTTGATTAGATCTGAGAAATCCCATATTGTGTTTCCATTCTGAGCCACAGTTAACTCAAAGACATATTCCAGAACAACTCACTCCATATTAAACTTTAAAGTAAAAATAATTAAATGCAACTAAAATTGCCTATTTTAGACTTCTGTTAAAGGTAGCTATACATTTCCAGCTTATTCTGAAATATATTCTCTAAGTTCATATGCCCATTTACAAAAGATAGTTTTCAATAACTTAACATACAAAACATCCTTTTGTTTTTTCTTCCCTGTAACATATCTTAGTTTTAGCAACATTTTAGTCACAGTTGATGCTAACTCATTTAGGCAAACCATTTCCATGGGAAACTTTTAAATAGGTTGACAGCAATCCTGCTTATTAATGCTTGTGTACATATTTCCAGAAGACTTTTAAAAATGAGTGGTGAAATTTTCCACATGCATAACTAAATAAGCAATTTTCTTAGAGCTAATACTTGGAGAGGTTTAAAGTACAAAGCCTTTCCAGGCTGTAAGTTCATGTAACATCAACTTTTGCTACTTTTAAAATATTGTTTCCCATATAAGTGGTTTGCAAAGGGAAACAAGGAATTTTAGGCATACTTTCATGAATTAATATTTTATGAACATCAATCTAAATCATATATATCCTTATAAATGGAGCATGTGGATTTCTTAGACTTTGATTTACATATAATTGACCATCTACTGGCTTCTCATCTCCAGTTATCAATTTGCCTAATTGAACATGACAATGTTTACTTTGAGTCTCTTCAAATTAATTGAGTAAACATTTTTAAGCAACTACTACATACATATTATACTGTTCTAGGACTGGGGATAGGAAAAAAACAACATTATATTGACTTTTAACTTTCTTAGAGCATCTAACTATATATTACCATTAAGCCACCAACTGCATAAGCACCTACAAACTCAGTTATGAAGTGATTAGAGCTTGCATGAGACTTATGATAGTGCAGAGGAGAGATATTGTAGGAGTGAAATCAATACACTTTGGCAATAGATCGGTTATGGTGGGGTGAGAAAGAGTGAAGTCCAGGGTCGCTCCTAGATTGTGATTCTAAGGGTGAGGAGTATAGGGTTGCTCTCTGCAATAATAGGGAAGGTAAGAGAGGGAAGAAAGATTTTAAGGGGTAAGAAAATGAGCTACTTTTTAGACATATTGAATTAATGTGTTCATGACTTCAAATAAACATTGATTGTGAAGGTCTTTAAATGACTAAAAAAAAGTTTATTCTATATTCTACAGTCAATAGTCAACCACTGAAGTGGGATTTTCAAGGGGGGAATTTTCAAGTGGGGGAATAATATAGTCAGATCTATGCTTAAGAATAACCCTTTGTCAGCTTTCTAAAGGATAGAGTGAACCAAGGAGAATTTGGAGGGAGTAATATTAACTGATATACTATTGCAATATTCTAGGTGACAGGCAATAAGGGCCTTAACTAGGATGCTGGCTGTCTGAGTGAAATGAGCAGAAAATGTAGCCAGTACTTGAACATGAAAAATATAATTTTAATTCATTGTTAAAGAAAAAAATAAAAAGGAAAGAAAGAACAAAAGAATAAAAAAGAAATGGAGGTTGGAAAGGAGAGAGGAAGGAAAGAAGGAAGCAAGGAAGCAAACAATCAAGCAAGTAAGCAAACATGAAATTCTAATGAAAGTGTTTATCACTTTAAGAAAAAAGAACATTATATGTGTTTAGAATGAAAGCATTCTGAATTAGTTCAATGCAAGAAGAAGAATGATTTTTTAACTGATGAAATAGTTCAAGAAAGACACATTCAGGTCAAAGATTAACTTATACAGATGATAAAAAGGAAAGTTTGAAAATTCTGGGGTGGGAGTATAAAAATATAACATGAAAAGGCTGAAGACTTGATGTTGGAAAAATTAAAGTGGGAATATTCTGAGCTAATAAGTCTTGTGATAAGTAAGATAAGGTTGTTCAAATACTGTGCTGGGATAAAGCTTCAAGGATATGTATTATATAAACTACACACTCCAAATCACATAGGGCTTTTGTTTATGAAGCAAAAAAAATGAATTTAAATAATCTCTTCATTCTTAAACAAAGTAGTTCCATTATCTCAAGTACAGCAAACTATAAAGTGCATTTTCTGCCTCACTGCAATTCACTGCAAATGGCTCGGTTCAACATTTTGAAAAGTCAAGTAGATTCTTTAGCCCTCTAATAGGATTTAGCTGTGTGACTTCAGTACCAAAATACATGCCTGAGTGAGCTATGGCTCACTTTTTAAACTCTTTAATGGACTAAATATTAAACATGTAGCTTCTCCAAGGACAGATCACAATCTAGAATACTTTGAAAGTGATGTTGAAAGGCATATTTTTTATGCTAGGTCTATAAAACAGACATCAGCTTTCTAACTTCTGTATGTTCAAAGACCTTCAAGATGATTCAAGATGTCCCTTATCAGCAGGTGTCAAAACATGTCATATTTTGCTTTTGATGATTTCAGAGTAAGATTTTAATACAGGAAATGAAAAATTCAGCTTCCTTCTTTCCTTCCCTCCTTTCTTCTTTCCTACCTTTCTTCCTTCTCTCCTCCCTCTCTCCTTTTCTTGTTGACTAGATTTCAGTGGGCCTGTATACAATACAGGTATTGTAAGGTATGCTTTGGGGGAAATGGGATGTTTGGGGGGAAGGGGATTAAGTAAATAAATTAATGATTGGTTTCTAAATGGGGAGGAAAAACCTTCATGGGTAAAGAGAGGAGAAAAACACAATACAAACTGTACCATTCATCAAAGCAAGTTAATGTAAAGGAGAAAATTATTTAGTATGTTCTGAAGGGAAGTGGGTTGCAAGAGAGAAAAGAATGTAAAAAGAATTAGTTATGAGAAACTTGAGGGAGGAGAGTCTTAACTTATTAGTGAAAGATGTATTGAATAATCATTCATTTACATGGATAGGGAAGGCACTATGGATAGTAGGGAGAGTAGAGACAAAACCATAAAGATAAAAATGACAAATATAAAAGGAGCATTGAAATTTTGTAGGAGAATTGTAAAAGATATTGGAAAAGTGAGGATATGGATATGTATTTATTGATGGAGGACTTCCAATGTTAGGCTTTGCAGTTCAGATTTAGTATGATAAACAAGAGAAAACTATTATAGCTTCTTAAGAAGTAAATATTATCTGTCATAGGAGAGTCTGAGGCAGACAAATCTGGGTACATTTTGTAGAATGGAACAAAATTATCACAGAATTAAAAATTATTTCTCACTAGTTCTTCTAGAAGGAAGAAATAAGATGGGTTTAAAGTCTATTATTTAAACCAAATATAGTAAGCTACATTCCACACCTTAATAGGTTATTTATTTATCATATTGTGTTGGGATTGTGAACAGATAAAAGGAAGGAGAAAGATAGATAAAATGAAATGAGAGAGATTTTACTCACAATATTTTTGTTACATAAACTGTGTTGATTCCCAATCTTATTCTATCCCCTTTTAAGTATGTTGCTTCATCAAATTTTCTCTCTTGCATGCATGTTCAGTCCACCCCCCCACCTTGTTGACTTCTTCCATATGCCTACATGCATACCTATGTGCCTGTAATCTTACACAAACAAACACAGGTACACAGCCCTCAATCTTTGGATCTCAGACAAAACAAAACAAAACAAAACCATTTTTTCCTTCCCTTTCATCATTACATTTATTGAAAAAATAAACCAAAATCTGATGGATGCACTGAGTAAGTACACTAAACTCATCCTCCACCACTACACAAATGCTGCCATTTCTTGCAATCTAGGTTCAGACCCCATTCCTGTCTTTTTAAAAACTTTTTAAAAAAATTTCCTTTATCTAATATTTTATTTTTTCTGCCATTGCATGTAAAAACAATTTTGGCATTCATTTTTTAAAGCTTTGAATTCCAAATGATCTCTCTCACTTCCTTGGAAAAGTCAAGCAATACGATATAGGTTATACATGTGTAGCTATGCAAAATATTTCCATATTAGTCATGTTGTGAAAAAAGACAAAAAAAACTCTCAAGAAAAATAAAGTTTAAAAAATATGCTTCTGTCTAATGCAGAAATATATTTAACGTGACTCTACATATATAACCTATATTAGATTGCTAGCATTTGTGGGGATGGGGGAGGGAGGGAGAATATCTCTACATGTAACTGTAAAATAATAAAATATATTAAGGAAAAAATATGCTTCAATCTGCATTCAAACACCATCAGTTCTTTCTCTGGGGATGGATAACATTTTCCATTTTAAGTCCTTCAGAGTTGTCATGGATCACTGTATTGCTGAGAATAGCTAAGTCATTTGTGGCTAATCATCTTAAAATATTGCTGTTACTTTATACACAGTACATCTCACTCTTCATCAGCTTAAGTAAGTCTTTCCAAGTTTTTCTGAGAGCATCCTGCTCATCATTTCTTATGGCACAATCATATTCCCTCATAATCACATACCATAATTTGTCCAGCCAATCCCCAATTGATGGACATCTCAATTTCCAATTCTTTGCCACCAATACAGAGCTGTTATAAATAATTTTGTACCTATCTGTCATTTTCCTTTTTGCTTTTTATCTCTTTTTGGATACAGACCTAGTAATGGTATTGCTAGGTGAAAGAGTATGCATGGTTTTATAGCCCTTTTGGCATAATTCCAAATCACTATATAGTAAGGTTGGAGCAATTCACAAATCCACCAACATTACATTAATAACTCATTTTTCCTACATCTCCTCCAATATTTGTTATTTTCCTCTTCTATTCTATTAGTGAATCTACTAGGTATGAAGTCACATGACAGAATGATTTTGATTTTTATCTCTCCAATTGATAGTGACTGAGCATTTTTTTAATATGACTATAGATCACTTTGCTTACTTCACCTGAAAATTGTTAATATCTTTTCATCATTTATTAATTAAGGAATGGTTCTTATTTTTATAAATTTTATTCAGTTCTCTATATGTTTGAGAAATGAGGCCTTTATCAGGCAAACTTTTTTTTCACAATTACTATTGCTAGTTGTAATTTCATCCATCTTATTCCCTCCCTACCTCCATTTATTCTATTTTTTTCAATTTTCACCCTGTCCCTCATCAAAACTGTTGAATTTCTTACTAACCCCTCTCTCAATCTGTCCTCCCTTCTATCACACACCTCACACCCACTTATCTCCCTCCCCTCCTATTTTCCTGCAGGGAAAAATAGGCTTCCATATTCAATTGAGTGTGTATGTTTTTTTTTTTTTCCCCCCTGAGCCAATTCTGATGAAAATAAGGTTCACTCACTCCCTGTCACCTCCCCATCTTTTCCTACATTGTATGTTTTTTTTTCGTTGCTTCTTTTATCTGAGATAATTTACCCCATTCCACCCCCTTTCCCTTTCTTCCAGTGCATTCTTCTCACCCTTTAAATGTATTTTTTAAATAAAGCATCCGTTCATAGCCAACTCCCAACTGTGCCCTCTGTCTATATATACTCTTTCAACTACCCTAATAATGAGAAAGTTCTTATGAGCTACAAGTATCATCTTCCCACATAAGAATGTAAACAGTTTAAGCTTTTTAAATTACTTATGATTTCCTTTACCTATCTACCTTTTTATGTTTCTCTAAAGCCTTGTATTTGAAAGTCAAATTTTCTATTCAGCTCTGGTTTTGTTCATCAAGAATTCCTGAAAGTCTTCTTTTTCTTTGAATGTCCATTTTCCCCTAAAGAATTATACTCCTAGTTGCTGGCTAGGTGATTCCTGGTTGAAATCCAAGTTCCTTTGCCCTCTAGAATATATTCCAAGCCCTCCAATCATTTAATGTAGAAGGTGCTAAATCTTGTATGATTCTGACTTTGGTTCCATGGTACTTGAATCGTTTCTTTCTGGTTGCTTGTGTGGGGACCAATTTTTAACTGGGGAGTGTTATGTAAGCAGCTCGCCGCAATATTGGGGCAAGGAAGGAGACCTGCAGCCTCCATTAAAACAGAATAGGATTTGTTTTAACAAGAATGAACTTAAAAAACAAACAAACAAACAAATAGGATCAGTAGGATCAAGGGAAAGGAAATAAAATGGGGAAAGGGAAATTATACAACCTGAAGAAATACCACTGCCTAGGAATCAGCTGAGAATACACAGCAGAGCTCCTATTGCCTTCTAGTGTCCAGCTAGAATGGCCAATTCTTCTCCCTCAATTTCAGAAACGCCCCCCCCCCAGCCCCCAGCCAATTGGATGGCCGCTCTGACAGTCACATGACTGCCCTCACTAGGTGTCCAATCATTATAATTTTGCCAGGCCCATGTAGGCATCAGTGAGTGGTGATGACGTGAGGTGTCAGTGTCATGGCAATGGCTACAACCAGTGGGTGGGGCACCATGTGGTTTGCGGAGCCCCAGGCTAGTGCATGCTGAGGCATAAAAACCTCAAATAACAATCAATTCTTTAAATTCCTCCCTTTGTTTCATCAATAAACATGGGGTGTATCCTTGATGGAACAATAAATAATAAACAATAAATAAATTAAACAAAATAACAGAATATCATAACCAATGCTAACAAATAATATATTAATAACAATATAGGAAAGGGAAAATACATATTACAAATGATGTATATAGTAACAGAAGGAAAAACAAAAATGTCCATTTAAAGTCCTTAAAATCTTATCTTCGAAGGAGTTTTGAGATGTCATCAGGGGAACTGGACTCTGGACTGGATTCTGGCTGTCTCTGGATTCTGGTTGTCTCTGGAACTGCTGGATTTTTATTAATCTTTAGCAAAGCATTGTCAAAAAATGTTCAAATTAAACAATGAAAGTTCTTCAAAATATACAAAACAAGTTTAAACTTTATATATATACACACACATACAGCATATTGGAGTCCCCCCTTTGGAGGATACTCATATCCATACACAATACAAAATTGAGACAGTTATGATATTACTAACACTTTTTACCACTATATGTCTGAATCAAGGCCAAATTTAGTTATGTGTCCATGATGACACCTGAAAATGTTATGGAAAGGTTACCATACCACATCTCGTGGTGCATAGACATGTAATAATTGTGCTAGGCCTTAGGTGGATGGATTCTGACCATGCCACCAGATTGAGTGAAGAAGCCAAGTTAAGTTAAACCAGATGCATGCATTAGGGCTAACATGACACCAGAACATTTTTGGAGTGAGAGAGGAAGAAAATGGACTATGTCCAGCAATTGTGCTCCACATAGCTGCTCTCATAAGCAAACTATGGACTTTCTCAATGTATTTGGCTGTTCTCTCAGCCTCCATCAGGGTATCTTACATGTACCTGTCTCTCCTCCAGTTATACATATATTCTCTCCAGGGCCTGCAACGTGGAGTTGAACCATCTCCATTAAGCTCATTGCAAGAACAATTAGTCTCAGAAATGGTAAGTTTCCATAAATCATAAATCTTGTATTAATTTCACCAAAGACAATTTGATGGTAAAAATGCATGCTACACTACATAACTTAGGATATACTTGAAATATATGTATGTGTATATATATATATATATATACACACACACACATACATATATATATATTATATATATGTGTGTGTATATATATATAATCCCAAACCATACCCAAAGTATACATAATCACAATGACATACAAATGACAAATGAATGTAAATGCCTGATATTATTAAAAATTATTATAGAATCTTCATTAAGCAAGTAAACCACATCATCTTGTCTATGAATTCTCTATCTAGTACAATGACAATAACAGACACTTGAAGTGATAAACAATTTATAGAAAGGAACTAAAACATCAGCGAGACTCAATATGTTCATTAATTGTTTTATAAATCAAGGAATAAGGTTCAATAACCCTTTCTAGGTTGATTCTTCTAATGCTGTCATAATGACCGTTATGGTAGAAAATATGGAGTTCTTTAGCGTTGACTTTGTCTGTGCCACAAATTTGCCATAGAGGTTCATTCAACTGGTGAATGATTACATTCAGTTATGTTTGACAAAGGCTACAATGGCATCATTCCCAGCACAAGTACCAGCTTTTTTCAAATCAGCAACATATACTTCAAAGGGAATATCTGTTTCTATAAAAGACCCAAAGTTTTTTTATGACATGACTTATGAGTGTAACAAAAGAATTAGTAGTCCATAAAATAAAGGACTGAATAGAACTGGGTAGATGTCAAATACATTTGTTGTACAGTTGAAGTACAAAAAATTGGCTATTTGCCTTCTCATTTATTTATCATTTTCTTTTTTCCTTACTTTACTATGCTTGCTGCTCCCCCAGCTATTTTAGAAGAAAACTTAAAGAGTTATAAATCATTCTCTATTACTCACATAGCATTTTGTCTTCCAAGTTTCCAGTGTATTATACATATACACATATGTACATATATATATATTTACATACATATAAATATATATGTATATATATTTGGTGGGGTAATGAGGGTTAAGTGACTTTCCCAGGGTCACACAGCTAGTATGTGTCAAGTGTCTGAGGCTGGATTTGAACTCAGGTCCTCCTGAATCCAGGGCTGGTACTCTATCCACTGTGCCTCCTAGCTTCCCCATATTTATATTTTAATATTATGATATTTATTGTTATACTATAATGCTGTAATTTCTTTGAAAGCACTGAATGTTTTATTAAGCTTTGCCCCTTCCCCCTAGGTTGCCATGATAATCTGTGTATATTACGTGTTTCATTCATATTTTTGAAAAATACTGAATAAACTGATTATTTGAGATAATATAGAACTGTTTTGGAGGTAACAATGATCTTATGTAAAATAAGGTTTAAAGTGATCCTTTTAATGTAGAGGAGGTATGAATCTAAACTTGGTGCTCTATATAGTTAGCTATACAGACATACATCATTTTGTTGCGCTTTCCTTGATTGTACTTTGCAGAAAGTGTTTATTTGTTTGTTTGTTTTTAATCAATTGAATGTTTGTAGCAATCCTATATCAAGTAAGTCTATTGGCAGTTTTTTCCAATGGTACGCACTCACATGATGCCTCTGTGTAACATATTGCAAATTCTCACAATATTTCCAACTTTTTTATTATTATCTCTTAAACTGATATGTGATCAGTGATATTTGATGTTACCATTGTAATTGTTTTAGGGCACCACAAACCACATTCATAGAAGATGGTGAACCTAATTGAGAAATGTTGTATGTGTTCTGACTGCTCTACTAATCAGTCCTCCCCCCATTTCTCACTCCCTCTCCTCAGGCCTTGCTATTCCCTGAGACACAAGAATATTGAAATTAGTCCAATTAATAATTCTATAATGACTTCTTAGTTTTCAAGTGAAAGCAAGAGATTATCATTGTGACAAATTTTATCATCTTATTTTATGAAATTACTACAGTCTACCCAACCCTTAGCAACCACCACCCTGATCAGTTAGCAATAGTCAACATCGAGGCAAGACTCTTCACCAGAAAAATGATTATCATACTTGAAGGTTCAGATGATGGTTAGAATTTTTTTTTAGCAAGAAAATATTTTTAATTAAGGTATGTCATTTTTCTATAATATTAGTGCACACCTAATAGACTGTAGTATAGCATAAACATAACTTTTAAATGCTCTGAGAAACAATTAAATATACGTGAATCACTTTATTGTGATATTTATTGCTTTATTGCAGTAGTCAAGAATCAAACCTGTAATATGTCTGAGTTATGCCTGTATTCCATCACATTAAGGAATTTGGAATGAATTTTGTTGTAACTTTTATCCCCATTAAAGTAATTTTCTTGACTTAAGAAGCTTTCTATCATTTTATAAGGCTGTAAGTTAAAATTAAAAGTTAAATATAAACAAAAAAGAGGAGTAGTGAATTACAGTAAAAAAATTCTCAACTAAAAGTCACAAGATCTGCTTTTGAGCTTTGACTATGCAAGTGACAGTAGTCTAAACCTAATTTTCCCCTATTTGTAAAGAATGAAGATTATACCTTCATATTATCTTACAGATTTGTTTAGTTTTTTTAATGAAAAATAAAATATCAATAAGCCATTAGTGAAAAATTCTATTTTTCTTATGAAATGTGATTATGTGTGATATCATGTTATACCAAGAGCAGTTAAAGGAGATACACATATTTTGGCTGGAAAAAAAAAAGAGCTAAAGGAACACAGTAGTTTCCTTCATGTATTTGAAAGGCTGTCATATAGGAACAGGACTTACATTATGTTTACTGGCCCTGAAGATCAGATGTAGCATTTCTGGAAATTGCTAAGAGGGAGTATTAGAATGTCTCTGCCATAAGAGCATTGGCTTTGCAATCAAGAGACAACTAGTCCCTAGGACCCTGTGGAAGATTTCTATCTTTAAGATTTAGTAGATATTAAAGTATGGGTTAATCATTTAACCTCTTTGAATATTAGTTTCCTCTTTTGTTAAATGGAGATTGAAAAAATTATTTCTGGGAGGCAGATTGTTTGTCCTTTGTTCTCAAAGAGGACCATGACACTGGGGAGGTTATGTCATGACTTGGATTTAATTGAGTCATGGCTGTACAAAATTATCAGCCTCACTCACTCCTCCAGAGCCATCTGGGTCCAGTGGCAAAATATAAATCAGGACAATTAGAAATGCAGTGGGAGACCTTGGACTTTTAAGCTAAGTTTGCCTGAAATCTCAGTTTGCCTGAGGCTTCAGTTTGTCTGAGAAAATTTCCATTCAGTAATTAAGGGTAGATAGGAAATGAGTCAAAGAATGACCTCTAGGAGTTGGGGGTTGGGGGGGGGCGGTGCGTTACTGAGCCAAGATAGTGGAGGAAAGGCAGTGACTTGCCTGAGCTCTCCCCAAGACCTTTCCAAATACTTTCAAATAATGGAATAAGACAATTCTTGGAGGACCAGAATCCACAAAAAGGCCAGGGTGAAATCATTTTCTAGCCAAAGAAAACTTAGAAGGTAAGAAGGAAAGGTGAGTTGTACAAGGGTGACAGTGGAGTGCAGCCCAGCATGACAGTGCAGATTCAACCCCAGCACAGACCCAGCCCCAGTCCCAGAAAACCAGGAGGAGGCCTTGGGAACCTCTGAATCAGCAACAGCAACAACAACTAATTCTAAAATTCAGCCCACAGAGAGTAAGGGGGTGAAACAATTGACAGAAAGGAGATTATAGGGATTTCTTTGCTAGTACAGAGGCAGGACTCTGTTGTTTTTCCCCTACTTGGATCCATGTCAAAGTCTTGGGTGGAGAACCCAGGTGGGGCAAGAACAAAAGTACATAAGAGCTTGCAGCCATAGTGAAGCAGTATTCTGTTCATAGGTCCAGGGTAGAAAACCAGGCCTTTGGTTGCTTGCAGACTAGATCACAGGCTGGGAGAGTGGTAAACATACCTCTCCCTTAATCATACCAACTTGGAAGAGCTAAGAATTTACAAATTCCTATAAGTATCTCAGAGAACAGCTGCTCAAATCCATTTAGATTTGGGACAGTGTGCCTTCCACACTGGAAGTAGTGCTCCACTTTAACAAAGTGTAAAAAGTCAAGAAATAGGCTGGGAAAATGAGCAAACAGAAAAAAATGCTCACCGTAGAAAGTTTCTATTGTGACAAGGAAGATCAAAATGCACCCTCAGAAGATAACATTCAAAATTCCTACATCTAAAGTTCCCAAGAAATATGTAAATTCATCTCAAATCATAGAAGCACTCAAAAGGGACTTTGTAAATAAAGTAAGAGAGGTAAAGGAAAAAAATGGAAAGAAAAATGAGAATGAGACAAGAAAATCATAAAAACAATTCAACAGCTTGGTAAAAGACACACACACACACACACACACACACACACACACACACACACACACACACACACTACTGAAAAACAACCAGCCTGAGCCAAAGGGTAAATGAGGTACAAAAATCCAATGAGAAAAATAATGCCTTGAAAAGCTGAATTGGCCAAATGGAAAAGGAGGTAAAAAAACTCTCTGAAGAAAATAATTCCTTAAAAATTAGGATTGAGCAAATGGTAGCTAGTGACTTTATTAGATATCAAGAAACAATAAAGCAAAAACAAAATAATGAAAATATTAAAGGTAATGTGAAATATCTCATTGGGAAAACAAGTGACTTGGAAAATAGACCCAGGAGAGATAATTTGAAAGTTATCAGACTACTTGAAAGCCATGAATAAAAGAAAGACCCTAGATATCATCTTCCAAGAAATTATCAGGGAAAATTGCCCTGATATTCTAGAACCAGGATGTAAAATAGAAATTGCAATAATCCACCCATGACCTCCTGAAAGATATACCAAAATGAAAACTTTCAGCAATATTATAGACAAATTCCAGAGCTCCCAGGGTAAGAAGAAAATATTCCCAGGAGACAGAAAGGAACAATTCAAGTACTGTGGAGCCACAGTCAGGATAATATAAGATCTAGCAACTTCTACATTAAATGATCAGAGGTCGTGGAATAAGACATTCTGGAGGACAAAAGAATTGGAATTACAATCAGAATCACCTGACCAGCAAAACTGATTATAATCCTTGAGGGGGAAAATGGGTATTAAATGAAAGGAAGGACTTCCAGGCATTCTTGATGAAAAGATCTGAGCTGAATAGAAAATATGACTTTCAAATACAATACCCTAGACAAGCATAAAAAGATAAACAGGAAAAAGAAAACATAAGGGATATTAAAAGGTTAAACTGTTTACATTCCTACATGGAAAGATGATACTTGTAACTCATAAGAAATTTCTATTAATTAGGGCAGCTGGATGAAAAATACTTAGACAGAGGGCACAGGGTGCGTCGAATATGAAGGGATGATATATTTAAAAAAAATAATGGATGAGAGGAATGTACTTTGAGAAAGTAAAAGGGAGAGGTGCAATGGTATAAAGTATCTCACATAAAAGAAATAAGAAAAAACTTATACAGTGGAGGGGAAGACAGAGGAGGTGCTGGGGAATGAGTGAACCTAACTCATTAGAATTTGCTCAAAGAGAGAATAACGTACAACCTCAATTGTGTATCGTGATCTATCTTACCCTGAAGGAAAGTAGGAGGGGAAGGGCATGGGGTGGGGGGTGTGATAGAAGGGAGGCAAAACACTTTTGAGGAGAGACAGTGTAAAAAATCATAGAAAATAGAATAAATGTCATGGGGAGGAAACAGGATGGAGGGAAATTTAGTTAGCAATAGTAGCTGTGAAAAAATTAAAAGAAGTTTCTCTGTCAAACCTCATTTATCAAAGACATAGAGAACTGAGTCAAATTTGCATTATATTAAAATAAGCACCATTCCCCAATTGATAGATGGTCAAATAGTATGAATTTTTCAGATGAAATAACCAAACTACCTATAGCCATATACAAAAAAATTATCTAATTCACTATTTATTGGTGAGATGCAGGTCAAAACAATTCTGTAGTACTACTCCAATAATAGGATAGCAGAGGAAAATTACAAATGTTGTAGGTGATATGGGGAAAATGAGACATTAATGCAGTCTTTGTGAAGGTGTAAACTTTTTCAAACATTCTGTAGAGCAATTTGGAACTATGCCCAAAAGGCTATAAAAACATGCATACTTGTATGCATGGTTGGTATCCAAAAAAAGATAAAAAACAAAAAGTTGAATTTGAAAATGAGGAGATGCCCATCAATTGGTGAATGGCTGAACAAATTGTGGGATAAGATTGTGATGGAACACTGTTGTGCTATAAGAAATGATGAGCAGGCTACTATCAGAAAAACCTGGAAAGACTTACATGGGGTAATGCAAAGTGAAATGTACTGTATACAAAGCAACAGCAATATTATAAGATGATCAACTATGAATGACTTAACTACCTTCAGTAATAAAATGATCTAAGACAATTCTGAAGGACTTATGAAAAATGCAGTCCATCTCCAGAGAAAGAACTGATGGTATCTTAGTACAGATTAAAGTATAATTTTTTTAGTTCCTTTTTCTTACCTTTTTTTTTCTGTTTTCTTTCACAATCTGACTAATGCAGCAATGTTTTACATGATTAAACATATATAACTTATATTTAATTGCCTGTGTTCTTATAAGGGGGATATGGGGAAGGAGGGAGGAAGAGAATTTAGAATGCAAATTTTTTAAAATTAACCTTAAAATTGTTTTTACATGTAATTTTGGAAAAAATAAAAATTTTAAATAAATGGGTTGGGAGGGGAAGAATGACCTCTCTTACCTAGTCAAAGAAAAAAATAAATGGCTGAATGAATGCATGAATGAACAATCATCAATGGGAGGCAATACAGTACTTTGGAAAGAGTACTACTTTGGAGACAGGGCTCATGGATTCATATCCTGTCTCTGCCACTTAGTATTTTGCAACAGGGACAAGACATTTAAACTCTCTGAGACTCAGTTTGCTGCTCTGTTAAATGATGGTTTATAAGGCCCCTTATAGTTCTAATTCTATAATACATTAGGTTAAATTTCTTTACTATTAAAACTATTAGAATCTAAATGGGTTTTCTTGGAGGTAGTAAATTCTAATTCACTGCTGTTCAGTTGTTTTCAGTTGTGTTTGACTCTTTGCAAGCCTTTGGGGTTTTCTTGGCAAAAATACTGGAGTAGTTTTCTATTTTTATCTCAACTTCTCAACTCATTTTACTGAAAGGAAACTGAAGCAGAATTAAGTGACTTGTCCAGGGTCACACATCTAGTAAGCATCTCAGGACAGCTTTTAATTAAGAAGGATGAGTATTCCTGACTCCAGGCCTGTCATTCTACCCACTTCACTACCTAGCTTCCCTCTACTTCTCTAGTAATTTTCAAGTAAAAGTTTGGTAAACTTTTGTTGAAAATATTGTAGAGGGCATTCCTCTACAGGTATAGATTAGATCTCATGATCTCTTAGGTTTTTTTTTTTCTATTCAGCAAACTATATGATACTTATGAAAATCAAAATCAAGAGAACAACAGCAAGGCCTATAGGAATAGCCAATGTATAGCACTCTCTCTCTATATATATGTGTGTGTGTGTGTGTATGTGTGTGTGTATATGTATATATATATGTATATATAATATATTATATATATGTATATATATGCCATATAAAGATGGAAAATAATTAATGGCTTGATCCTGTTCTCCAGTTCTGCTTGGAAAGAGTGATTATGCTTTTATTATGTGTATGTTATAGTGTGAGATTAAAAATAGAATTTTGAGAAAAGGTGTCTATTTATAGACTTCTTATTCTCTGTGAATGTTAAAAAAGCATTTAAGGTATTTCAAAAGTAATTGAAGTTCCCAGTCAATTTAAAATCAGGCTTAGAACAAAACAAATTCCTTTTCTTCTGAGGCTTGACATGTGCATGATAATTATAGGTCATAAATCCAGAGATTTATGAGCTATGGGACTTTGGAAGGGATATCTTTACCACTGCTTTGTTTAACAGGAAGCTAAGGCCTAGAGAGGTAATTTGCCCATAGCATTTCTCATCCTCTAATTAAAAATCAATCACTTATGATCATGCACTTGGAGGTGAAAGGAATCCCAAAGACCATCAAGGAGTATGAATACTCAAAAGGTGTTAGGGGACAAGGTTGTAAAGGGCTTTGTATGACAAGCAGAGGATTTTCTATTTTATCCTGGTGGTAACAGGGAACCCTTGGAGTTCATTGAATGGGGTAAGTGTGTGTGTGTGTGTGTATGTATGTGTGTGTGTGTGTGTGTGTGTGTGTGTGAGAGATGGTCATATATATACTTTATTTTTTTTGAGATATATATGTATATACACACACACACACACACACATATATATATGTATATATATATATATATATATATATATATATATATATATATATATATATATATACTTTAGGAAGAATAATTGGACAGTGGAGGAGGAGCTAGATTGGGCAAGAGATTGGAAGTAAAATGACCAACCAACAGGTTATTAAAATAGTCCAGCTATGTGGTAATGAAGGTCTGCACCAGCGTGGACACTATATCAGAAAAGAGGACATATGCAAGAGATTTTAGGAGAGAAAGGTGATATTTGATAGATATTATAAAAGTAAAATCTACAGGCCTTGGCAAGCTTGGATATGGGAGATGAGATAGACTGAGGAGTCAAGGATAACATATAGGTTGTGAACCTGGGAGGGTGGTAGTGCCCTTGACAGTAATAAGGAATTTCATCAAAGGAGAAAATTTGGGAAGAAATTAAGTTTTGGACATATTGAGTTACATATGGGAATTAAGTTTGAGATGGCTAATAAACAGCTGGAGATGCAAATCTGGAGGTTAGAACTGAATAAATAGCTCTGAGTATCATCAGAACAGAGATGATAATCGAAACCTTTAGAGTAGATGAGATCACTAATTGAAATAATATAGAGGAGAACAGGGCTTGGGAAAGACCACCATAAAAGGACACAGGTTTGGGATCATTTATTGGATGAGATGATTGCTAATGGACTTTGCTATCCCTCTTTTTCCCTATTTCACCTATCATCAGTTTACAGTATTTTCCTGAAATTGTTCCATATGGAATGCCTCCCATACACTTTCCTAGAATGTATAATCATGGGTTTCATTTACTTCATTGTCTTTCTGGCCATGTTCAACCAACTTCCTCCCACTAGAGTCTGGACTCTGGCCCTGGAATTCAACTATAATTACACTTTTACCGTATCTTATCTAGAAACAGAATACTTCACAGCTTTTCACTCATTTCTAAACCCAAAGTAAGTCTCTCCTTACTTTTAAGTACCTAACTTGCCATTAGAATTTAACCCCTTGAATGATAGGAACTTATATTTCTGTCTACCTTGCATAGCATATGGTCATTCATTTTATTTATTTATTATCCTAGCATCTAAAACTTTTGACTTTTTTAGTTTCTGACTCAGTCCTTGCACTAATTTATATTATAAAAGTTGATTTGTTCCTCCTTTTTTAAAAAAAAGATGATTAATCACCTGAAAATCTCAAATATTCCTTGTTCCTTATTCAGTTCTACCTACCCATACGGAATACAGTCAGGAAAGGTTGGGCTATTCCAAACATGTATGGTATCAAGCCAATTGGAAGTTATCTATACAAAGGGTACAATATATACATATATGTGTATAGTTATATTAATTAACCTGAGTATATGTATATGATATATGTGCATACATATATACATGCATACATACACACATACATATGTATATGTAACTGTGTTTCTGTAATGAACCAAAATATGTTCTTTTGTATGTAAGAGAGCACATACTATATGACTTCCCAGAAATATCAGTTATCTAACCAATAATTCCAGCCAAAGATATTTTGATATTACTTGACAGAGAAAAGTATGAAAATAATGAGCAGTTTAATGTTTTTCTAAGCAGCTACCATATGGAACTTTATGAATAAATAGTTCCACATCCACCCTAAATTAAGGTACACAGTAAAATGACAAAATCATTCTGGTTAATAGCTCATGGTATAACAGAAGACCTTATCTACCAACAAATTTAATATACCCTAACTTCAAATGTCTTTGTCATTAAGAGCCACGAATAACTATTTAGCATTTCATGGAAACAGAATATATAAAAATTCAAGGGAGAAGAATTGAAGTCCATATTTGATAACTTACACATAACATGATGTTTTGATAAGATAAGATATGTTTTCTTTATCCAATCTTGATTACAAGCCTAATTTAAATAATCAGAAAATATGTTCATTATACAATTTTAATGTTTTTAATCCTAAAATATGCAGTAGCATCTGGCTGAGGCTTAGTTGACCACATGGTTAGAAATACTCATTTCCAATTCTATAATTCACAGAACATATGTCATATAATATACCTTAAATATCAGAAGTATCATGCTGATTTGGTATAAAACTTCATAGGAAGATTTATTCTAAGAAATATCCACTAAGCTTGGTGAGAAATATATAAAGTTAGAAAATAATGCTACATGTCTAATATACTAATTTTAGGCCTATGTCCATTTACTTAAAAAAAAAACAGTAAGGAAGTGAAAAAGTCAAATTACTTGATTTTGCAGCTGATTTAAATTTTTCACTTGATTGTTTACCATAGTCTGAAAATAAATAAATACTGTCAAATTTGATGATCATATTTATATCACAAAATATATGCTTGACAACAATCATAATGCAAACATACTATGAATTACGTTTTCCACAAAAGGCCTACTTTTATAACTCTGTCATGCTGAGGCAAATGTATTGTCATCGGGTAGAGAAGCAGAATACTATAAAGGCTTTTTTGCCAAGCTGGAAAAGTTTCTAACAATGATCTTAGCTCAAAGATCAATTTCATTAAATTTAGAAAGACATCACTATGTGATGGAAATTTTTGGCCATGGCAGTTCAAGAAGTAGATTACAAATATATGAACCAGAGTGTATGTGGGGGGGGGGTCAAGCCAAGATCAGGAGAGAAGCCAAGAAGTTGCCTGAGCTCTCCCAAGTTTCCCTCAAAAACAACATTTAATCAAGCTTCTAAACAGATTCTGAAACTATAGAACCTACAAAAAAACAATATTCCAACTTGAGATAATATAAAATACTTCAGGAAAGTTCAGTCTCACTCAGGCAAAAGGGGAATGTAGTGCAGCTTACAGTGCAGTGTTGCACTGAGGGGGTTTAGGCAAGTCAGCAGGAAGCGCTTGACCACAGTTGAGCAACTGAGGCCCCTTGATCCTGGCTCAACTAGCTGGTGGCATAGCAGGCCAGTGGTGAGATCTACCAGCACAAACTGAGAGGGCAGGCTGCCAGCTAGAGGGCCACCCACAGGACAATCAAGACCAGGCCTGGCCATCCCAGTGAGAAGTGAGCAAGCCCAGGGCGGTGAAAAATCCACAAGCCAAAGAGGCCTCAGAGTAGAAAGCCAGTTACACAGACAATACACCTAAGAACAAGAAGCTTGAAACTGTCACCCTTCTGTCCCAGGAGCAGACCTCACCTTTAAAAAAATAAGCTGCAACACGAGTAAGAAACAGAAAAGTGCTCATACCATTGAAAGCTTCCTTGTGGATAGGGAGGAGCAAAACAGAAACTAAGATGAGAATAATACTCTCAAATTGCCTATATGTAAAGCCTCAGGAGGAAAAATGACTTGGTCTCAAGACCAAAAGCCTTCTTGGAAGAGCTCAAAAAGGATTTTCAAAATCAATTGAGAGATGTAGAAGAAAAAATGGGGAGAGAAATAAAAGCAACACAAGAAAATTATTTAAAAAGAATCAGCAGTTTTTCTATTTTGAGGTTTTTTTGTCATTGCTCTGATTTTTCTCTTATAATATGACTAATGCAGAAATATGCTTAATGTTATTATATATATATATATAAAACCTATATCAGATTACCTGCTGTCTAGGGTAGGGGGAGGGAGGGGAGGGAGGGAAACAAATCTGAAATTGGAAAGCTTGTATAAACAAAAGTTGAGAACTATCTTTAAATGTAATGGGAAAAAAATAAAATACTTTATTATAAACAAACAAAAGAATCAGCAGCAAGGAAAAAGAAGCACATTCCTTAAAAAATTTGGCCAAATGCAAAAGGAAGTGTATAAGCTTACTGAAGAAAACAATGCCTTAAAAATTTGAATGGGACAGATGGAAGCTACTGTCTCCATGAGACACCAGGAATCAGTCAAACAGAATAAAAGGAATGAAAAAATAGAAGAAAATGTGAAATAACTCATTGGAAAGACAACTGACTGGGAAAATCAATCCACAAGAGATAATTTGAGAATTATTGGACTACCTGAAAGCCATGATCAGAAAAAGAGTCTAGATACCATATTCCAGGAAATTATCAAGGAGAACTGCCCTGATATTATAGAATCAGAGGATAAAATCATCATTGATAAAGTCCACCGATCACTTCCTGAAAGAGACCCCGAAGAGGAAAACTCCAAGGAATATTGTAGCCAAATTCCAGAATTATCAGATAAAGGAAAAAATACTCTGAGCAGCCAAAAAGAAGCAACTTAAATACCATGGAGCCATAATCAGGATTGCACAGGACCTGGCAGCTTCAACACTAAAGGATCACAAGCCTTGGAATATGATATTCTGGAAGGCAAAGGAGAATGGATTGCAACCAAGGATGAACTACCCAGCAAAAATGAGCATTCTCTTTCAGGGGAAGAGATGGATATTCAATGAAATGGGACTTTCAAGGTTTCCTGATGAAAAGGCCAGAACTGAATAGAAAATTTGATCTTAACATGCAAGACATAAGCGAAGTTTAAAAAGGTAAACAGGTAAAAAAAAAAAGTTAATCAATATGGTTAAACAGTTTACATTCCTACATGGGAAGATAATACTTATAACTCTTGAGAACTGTATCTCTATTTGGACAGACAGAAGGAGTATATATAGCGTGTATAAATATAAATTGTCTTTGATGTGATGATATAAAGAAAATTTGGGGGGGGAAAAGGAGGTTATGTGGAAAAGAAGGCGAGGTGGAATGGATTTAATTACATCATATGAAGAGGTACAAAAAACCTATTACAATGGAGGAAAAAAAAAGGAGGGGTGAGCATTGTTTCAACCTTACTCTCACTAGATTTGATTCAAAGAGGGAATAACATACATATTTATTTGGATAAAGAAACTTAGATTATTCTTTAGGGAAATAAAAGAGTAAGGGGAAAATGGGGCACTAACAGAAGGGAGGACAGAAGCAGGGGAGAAAAAGGTAAAGAAAAGGGAGGGAGACTGGTAAAAGGGAGGGCAGATTGGGGGAGGCAGGGGTAAGAAGCAAAATGTTGGTGAGGAGGAATAGGGTGAAAGAAGGGGGGAAAAGTACAAAGGGGGTAAACAGAATGGAGGGAAATAGACAATAATAATTACAGTGAATGTGAATGGGATGAACTCTGTCATAAAATGGAAATGAATAGCAGAGCGGATTAAAAACCAGAATCCTACAATATGCTGTTTACAAGAAATGCATTTGAATCAGGGAGATTTGAATCACAGAGTAAAGGTAAAAGGTTGGAGCAGAATATATTATGCTTCAGCTGAAGTCAAAAAAAGCAGGGATAGCAATCCTTATCTCAGACAAAGCAAAGTCAAAAAATAAATCTAATTAAAAGAGATAAGGAAGGAACCTACATCTTGCAAAAAGTTATTATAGATAATGAAGTAATATCAATACTAAACATGTATGCACCAAGTGGTATAGCATCCAGATTCTTAGAGGAGAAGTTAAATGAGTTATAAGAGGCAATAGATAGCAAAACTATACTAGTAGGGGATCGGAATCTTTCCCTCTTAGAATTAGATAACTCTAGCCACAAAATAAATAAGAAAGAAGTTAAAGAGGTGAATAGGATGTTAGAAAAGTTAGACAAGATAGATGTCTGGAGAAAATTGAATGGGGAAGGAAAGGAATATACATTTTTCTCAGCAGTACATGGCACATTTTAAAAAATTGACCATGTATCAGGGCACAAAAACCTCATATTCAAATGTAGAAAGGCAGAAATAGTAAATGCATCCTTCTCAGATCATGATGCAATAAAAATTACATGTAATAAAGAGCCATGGAAAAGTAGACTTAAAATCAATTGGAAACTAAATCTAAATCTAAAGAATGAGTGGGTCAAACAACAAATCATAGAAACAATAACATTTAAAGAACAATTAATTCCAAAATTATACAGATTATTTGGGAAAATAGATGAAGAAGGAGTGCTACCAAATTCTTTTTATGACACAAATATTGTGTTAAAACCAAAACCAGACAGAGCCAAAACAGAGAAAGAAAAATATAGACCAATTTCCCTAATGAATATCAATGCAAAAATCTTAAATAAGATATTAGCAAGGAGATTACAGCAAGTGATCACAAGGATAATACACTATAACCAGGTGGGATTTATACCAGAAATACAGAGGTGGTTCACCACTAGGAAAGCTTATCATGATAATCAACCTGATCAATAAGAAAACTAACCAAAATCATATGATTATCTCAATAGATGCAGAGATAAATTAGAGGCCTTCCCAATAAGATCAGGGGTGAAACAGGGATGTCCATTATCACCTCTATTATTTAGTATTGTACTAGAAATGTTAGCTTTAGCAGAAAAGAAAAAGGAATTAACAGACTTAGAATAGGTATATAATTTAAAATTCTAAATGTGGGTCCTAATCTGTTCCCCCAGTTTTGGGGGAAACTGACTAAAATCACTGATAAAACAAGTTTAGGTTTTTAAGGGTTTATTGAAAAATAGTGAAAGAAGAGAAGGATTGAGAACAGAATTCCTACAACCTGGCAATCCTATCTTTCCTCAACTCCTCTGTCTCATCCTCTGCCACCACCGCCACCACGGTGAAGTTAGGAACCCAAAGAGATAGCCCTCTATGCGCAGGCTCCCCTTCCTCCTTCCTGTCCCCTACCAGAAATGGGAGGTTCTTCAAGCTGGTTGGTTGACTGGGCTGGAAGTTCAAAATTTTTTTTTAGATTCTGAGAACCATGCTTTCTTACTCTCAAGTACCAGCCAGATGTCCTTAGAATCTAGTCAACTACTAATCCAGTCAAATCAGCCAGTAATCCACTCAGGTGGGCTCCTGAATATCTGTCAAATCTCATCTATCACATTCCATTATCTTGACATATGCAAGGAAGAAGCAAAATTATCACTCTTTGCCGATGATATGATGGTACACTTAGGGAATCCTAGAGAATCACCTAAAAATTACTTGAAACAATTAACAACTTTAGCAAAGTAGCAGGATATAAAATAAATCCTCATAAATCATAAGCATTTCTATATATGACCAACAAGGTCCAGCAGCAAGAGATAGAAAGAGAAATTCAATTTAAAGAAACAGAACCCAGGAACTTTATGAACATGCTTACAAAACACTTTTCACACCAATCAAATCAGATCTAAATAATTGAAAAATATTAATTACTCATGGATAGGCTGACCAAATATGATAAAAATGACAATTCTACCTAAATTAATTTACTTATTTAGTGCGATACCATTTAGACTACCTAATTTTTTTTTTTTATAGAGCTAGAAAAAATAATAACAAAATTCATCTGGAAAAACAAAAGGTCAAGAATATCAAGGGAACTAATGAAAAAAAATGCACAGGAAGGTGGGTTAGCTGTACCAAATCTGAAGCTCTACTATAAAGCAGCAGTCATCAAAATTATTTGGTACTGGCTAAGAAATAGAGTGGAGGATCAATGGAATAGGCTAGGCACAGGTGACACAGTAGTAAATGATTTTAGTAATGTACTGTTTCATAAACCCAAAGACTCCAGCTTCTGGGGTAGGAACTCAGTATTTGACAAAAACTTCTGGGAAAAGTGGAAGATAATATGGCAGAAATTAGGCATAGACCAATATCTTATGCCTTATACTAATATAAGGTCAAAACGGGTACGTGATTTAGGCATAAAGGGTGATATCATAGCAAAATTAGGAGAGGAAGGAGTACTTTACCTCTCAAATCTTTGGAAAGGAGAACAGTTTACTACCAAACAAGTGTTAGAGTATATTATGAAATGCAAAATGGATGATTTTGATTACATTGAATTAAAAAGGTTTTGTACAAACAAAAGTCTTGCATCCAAAATTAGAAGGGAGGCAGAAATCTGGAAAACAATTTTTATAGCCAGTACTTCTGTTAAAGTCCTCATTTATAAAGTATATCAGGAACTAAATCAAATTAAAAAGAATTCAAATCATTCCCCAATTGAGAAATGGTCAAAGGATATGAACAAGCAGTTTTCTGATGAAGAAATCAAAGCTATCTATTGCCAGATGAAATAATGCTCTAAATCACTATTGATTAGAGAAATGCAAATTAAAACAACTCTGAGGTACCACCTCATATGTATCAGATTTGCTAATATGGCACAAAAGGAAAATAATAAATGTTGGAGAAGCTGTGGAAAAATTGGAACACTAATGCATTGTTGGCAGAGCTGTGAACTGATCCAACCATTCTGGAGAGCAATTTGGAATTATGCCCAAAGGGCTATAAAGCTGTGCATACCCTTTGACCCAACAACATCACTATTAGGTCTTTTTCCCAAAGAGATCATAAAAAAGGGAAAAGGACCCACATGGACAAAAATATTTATAGCTGCTCTTTTTGTGGTGGTAAGGAATTTGAAACTGAGGGGCTGTCCATCAGTTGGGGAATGGTTGAACAAGTTGTGGCATATGAATGTAATGGAATTCTATTGTGCTGTAAGAAACGATGAGCAGGCAGATTTCAGAGAAACCTGGAAGGACTTGTATGAACTGATGATGACTGAGATGAACAGAACCAGGAGAACACTGTACACAGTATCATCAACATTATGTGTTGATCAATTATGATAGACTTGGTTTCTTCTCAGCAATACAATGGTACAAGATAGTTCCAAAGGATTGATCATAAAAAATAACTCCAAATCCAGAAAAAAAAAAAGAACTGTGGAATATGGATGCAGATTGAACCATTCTATTTCTTTTGATTTTGGTGCTGTTGTTTTTCTTTTTTAAGGTTTTCTTTCCCTTTTTGCTCTGATTCTGCTTTCACAGTAAGACAAATGCAGAAATTTGTTTAAAGTGATTATACATATATAACCTATATCAAATTACTTGCTGTCTTTGGGAGGGGTTGAGGGAGAGGAGGGAAGGAGAAAATTTGAACTAGAAATCTTATAAAAACAAAAGTTGAAATCTATCTCTACATGTAACAGGAAAATAATAAAATACTTTTATAATTAAAAAAAATATATGAGACAGCCCATGACTTACTTCAATGGAAAAAGTAAAATGGTGAATGAAGCACATCTGTTAAGTGATTAAGTTAGAGATTTAGGACTAGCTTACACTAATTTCAAATGTTCTAAACTATTGCATGATTAAATTAAAATTGTTAGAGTTTTTTTGGCTTTTAGTTTCATTGTTGTAATTACTAATTTAGGCTGCAAAGGTTTTTTTTTTCTTTTTTTCAGGAGAATTAAAGGCCACTGAAGTATGTTATAAATATATAATGTAAAGAACAAAGTGATGTTTCCTAAACATTTTGTCAGTGACACATGCATTTGGAATTTTAGTTGTTCTACCACTTATATAGACAAAAACCATAAAAGCAAAAACAAGTCATCAAAAGGAGACACTACAAAAGATTTGAAAAAATAATACAGGTGGTGCCTAAAATTCTGCATTCTTCCATAATAATAATCAAAATGGTAACCCATTTTTTAAAGAACAAAATAAGTATTATGTGTAAAAGCAACAAATATTTAAACTTGATCATTTCAAAACTTCAAAGATTTGTAATTATTTGGGAGTTGGTACATGTTCACAGATGGTGACCCCTTTATAATTTAGTAGATTACTTTTGAGAATTGTTGCAAAAATTCATTATGATTGATGGGTGAAATATTTGTCCAATTGCAATTGAAATTAAGTCAAACAGTATAAAATGAATATATGTTGTTCATTTGTCTCATAATATGTATGTGCATTAGCAGTACTGTTGAATACAGTGAATTTGTGTCATCTTGTCATATATGATAAATGCCTTTTCAGGCTATGATAAGAAGGAAATTGAAATACACTATCAATGTGTGGCAAAGTATTTGACCTTACTTAAATCTGATGAAGGGAACTCTGTGTTATTAATAGAATTTTATTGCATCTCAGAGTATTCACAGCATTATGTACAAATATGGACACACACAATGGATCAATTTTAGTCAACTGTGTATGTCTTTACTTATAATCAGTTTATCATTTCCTTCACTTTGCTTGATAGATTTTTATATGTAACAGAACCATGCATTCCATTTACATGAAACTATGAAAAGGAATCTCTGTCCTTAATTGAACTTAAGCTAAGAAAAGAGTGGAACAACATTCATTTAAAGGAACCATAATGTAGGAAATATATTTAGTTTCTAAAGTATGTAAAGTATGTCAACTGTCATGCTGATGGATTTAGCAAAAGGCTTTGATCTCTCTTCAGCATAAATAGACTTCATGAAATAATAGTATTGCCCTAAAGACACTAACATTTGGTCTGCCAAACACCCCATGCCCTAAGCAACAATAAGGCATACTCTTGTAGGGCTACTTCGTTGTTACTACTACAAACAAGTCTATTCAAAGGTCTAAACTGTATAGTTCCTGCCTTTTTTTGCCTTTTGTTTTTTAATACCATTGAGGTTACTGTTCAACAGGGTATATATGAAACAGCTGCAAAAATATCTTTGATTTTCTAAGACACCCAGACATGCCATCAAACAGATCCTACTTGCCCCAGTCTCCAAGGATTTCCAACCACAGATTGTTTCATAATTAACTGACCTTTAATGAGCTACCAAATGCTTTAAGGTACTTTTCCAACCCAAACATGGTCTGAAAAAAATTTAAATTAATGTCATTTTCGAGGTCTTTTAAATGTGGGTTTATTGTGAAAATCACAGAAGGTTTCATTTGCTATAAATAAAGGCAGAGTCTGAACACTCCTAGACTGGTGACAAGTAAAAAAAATAAACAAAAAAAACCCCAAACAAAAACAAAACATCCTACTTTTTCAACAAACAGTGCACACTGACATGCTCAGAATGGGAATTCCTTTGACTGACATTACTATATCACCTGTGTGTCAAATCAAAAATTGCCCTTATTTCTTCCATCAGACACAGCTTCTTTAGCGAGTTGTGGTTTACTGAATTTCCATAATTTCAAAAAACAGAAAAGAAAAGAGCAGATTTTCTATATCATTTCAAATCTATAATCTAGTCACTTTGGAGATTTATAATGTATGGCATTTTATCTCCTGACTAAATGAAGGTGAAAGTTAAAATTCACAACTATGTTTTATCTTTTCAGGCAAAATAACAAGCTCTTAATTTTTAAAAATACAAGTCCTTCATGGGTGTTTCTCTCTTAGGTGGATCAAGTTCTCCCAAATCTCAAACAAATAGTAAATGGTTTTACAGTACCTTTCATTATATGGGATGGAAAATAAGGGTAATGGAATTTTAGGAAGAATAAATAGTGATGTATAAAAAGACATAAAATAAACCGAGAATGTCACTGAAAATAGTTCATATTTTATAGCATTTTTAAGATTTGCAAAACATTTCCCTCATATAGGCCTATAAATTAAGTAGTTCAACATAAATATTTAAATTTTATTGATATGGAAACTGAGGCTGAGAGAAGTTAATGGAATTGCCTTTGATTACCAAAATTTTCAGCTTCTACACTGGAGAAAGGCTAAATCATCACCCTATTAATTAATTTTCAGAGTTAATCCAGATAAAAAAGACAAAGTTTCTATTTGTTAAGTTGCCCAGATTATCTTTGAAAACGAAGTTTAAATAAATAAAAAAATGCTCTCCCTTTTACTATAGTGTAAATATATGGAATAACATATAACTCATCTAGATCCTGGCATTAGGTTTTGTGAGTAGTAAGTACAGTGAATTAAATTAAACTAAATTCAGCATAAGTTGATTCACTTAAAAAATATCCATAAAGTGTTCAGACCACTTTTTGAATCTTAACCACAATGTCATTTTATGAGAAAGTTGGTCACCAAATAATCATGTATTTTTGCCACACAATCTCACAAAACCCATCTAGAATGGCATATAGGTACTGAATTTGTGAAATTCTGTAACTATTATAGCTCTTCCAACTTGAAATATGATAAAGACATTATGTCAGACACTGAGCAAACAAAAACTAAGACACAGATTTCAACCTCAAGGAGCTTGACATAGTTATAAACTATGCACATAGATAAGTACGAAAAGAGGCAAATAAGACAAGTACAAAGTAGAGGGGGAGACAAAGTGCTATGTGACACTTGAGGAGAGAGAAGTCACATTTGAATATGGGTAACAGGGGAGATTCCATAAGTAACACACGAGCTGTATATTTTTTAAAAGTTAGAAATTTCTACAAGGAAAAATTGGAAATGGTGAAGTGTCCAGTTTCACTGTAATGTAAAGTACAGGAAGAAGTGTTTTGAGAAATAGGGCTCAGAAGGGAAATTAGAGCTAGATTTGCTAAGGACTTTAAATATTAGGATAAGGAGTTTATAGGTTATCTTTTAGGCCATAGAGGTTAGTAGAGGGTCTAAGGAGAGAAATTATCAGACTAGTGTTTTGGAAAGACTAATGGGAAAATTAAAAATAGCATTATCAGGGCCATAAACACATTGGAATGTTAGAAGATATTTCCATCTTTGAAGAAACCTGTTTCATCTGGAATATTTCCTTTCCTAATGGCTTAGGCTTTCACATGCTTCTTGTTAACACACTATTAGTAAGATAAAGAAGAGAAAGATGATTGATAATGACAAATAAAATACTATGTTTTATATATTTACTTTATACTCTATACTCTATAACCACATACACATAATCAAATCTCAAAATAATACTTTTATTTCTACCTGAAGTTATATATTTAGAACCAGAAGGATACTAATCCAATCTTCTTATTTTAGAGGTGAGGAAACTCAAGCCCAGGGGTTTTAAATGACTATCCCAAAGTTGGATAGGCAATAAGCATCAGACTTGGTTCAAAAATATGGATAAAATTATTCCATAGCATGTGCTAATTTGATATTATATGAGTACTTCTGTTCAAGATGACATCTGAATAGAAGCAGCTAATCAGCTACTTTTAGCTACTTTAGCAAAAATCTGAATCTGGCATTAAACCAGATATTGATGAAGAAATTCAATTATCCATTGATCATAATCCAGTTATTTCAATAAGTAGCTTTTTTTCCACTCCAGAACTGTGCAAAAGGTAACTTTGCATATGGGCAATAGGAAAATGGGACTTTAGCAGAGCCAGCACCAGTGAAGTCAAACAAACCCCTAAACTACCAGAGTGATCAGAGAATGACCAGACACTTGGAACCTTCAGGATTCTCTTTCCAGAGACAGCAAGAATAAAGGACTTTCCTGAGAAATCCACAGGGTAATTTGAAACATGTAGATAATTCCTTGAAAGCACTGGCAGATGTGGTGATTAATGTGAATATGGCTTTAACAAGCATACTCAAGGTTTCCAAGGTAACTAGTAACTTGTCATGAGGTGCCAAACAGGGCCCAGAAGATCTAGCAATCTGAACCTCAAAGATACAACAAGCTTGAGGGCAGCTAGGTGGTACAGAGGATAAAACATCAGCCCTGGATTCAGGAGGACCCGAGTTCAAATCCAGCATCAGATACTTGACAATTACTACCTCTGTGACCCTGGGCAAGTCATGTAACCCTCATTGCCATGAAAAGAAAAAAAATGATAAAACAAGCTTAAAGCAGGGTGAGACCAAGGTGGATGAATCACCCACTCAAAAGTTCAGCTTAGGGAAATGACTGGACTTGGAACAAAACCCCAATTCAATAAATAAAACTATATAAATATGTAAACCAAAGACAGTAACTAATACTAAAAATTATCACAAGTATAGAGATATTGAGGGGGAAAAATAAAGGAGAGAAAAATCACCATAACAACTGAAAGCAAAGCTTCAAAGGGGAAAAATGGATTTTCTACAATGACCATATGAATACCAAAAAAGTCAAGAAAGACATTAAACTTTTTTTCTAAAATGAAGTAAAGCTCTTCACATAAAAAACTGGAGAAAGAAGAGCAAAGAAATGAAAGTGGCAAACTTTACTCAAGAAATATGCTTTCTACAAAGCAGAAATGACCAAATAGAAACCCATGAAACCAATATTTAGAACAAAACCAAATGATTGAAAAGAAAATGTAAGATATTTATATTTCATATAACAATTGTGGCAAAGAAAATCTATGCATTTTACTTGGGAAAAATTTAATTATGCAATTCAAGAACTAAGTGAAAAGTTTCTATACTTTTTAGAAACAGGGTACAAACTTAAGAACGAACACAATAATCACCACTTGAAAAGAAAAAAAAATAATGTCATACACAAAATCTAGAATTCTCATTTGAAAATGAATGTAATGGAATTCTATTGTGCTGTAAAAAATGATGAGCAGGCAGATTTCAGAGAAACCTGGAAGTACTTGCATGAACTGATGATGAGTGAGATGAGCAGAACAGATCAACTGTGATAGACTTGATTCTTCTCAGCAATACAATGGTACAAGATAGTTCCAAAGGACTGATCATGGAAAATACTCTCCAAATCCAGAAAAAAACAAAACAAAACAAAAACAAAAACAAAAAAACCCACTGTGGAATATGGATGCAGATTGAACCATATTATTTCTTTTGTTTTTCTTACATTGTTTTTATTTTTTGAGGTTTTTCCTTTTTGCTCTGATTCTTCTCTTATAACATGACTAATGCAGAAATATGTTTAATGTTATTGTACATATATAACCTATATCAGATTACTTGATCTCTTGGGGAGCGGTCAAGGGAGGGGAGGGAGGGAGAAAAATTTGAAACTAGAAATCTTATAAAAACAAATGTTGAAAACTATCTCTACATGTAGCTGGAAAATAATAAAATACTTTTATAATTTAAAGAAATGAATGAAACAAATAAGGGACCTGGGAACCAGAGTGGATTGGTTCTGTTCTGGAGGACTAAGGAAGGAAAAAGGATTAACAAAAGAAAAAAGGAGGGCAGAGCAAAGATGGTGGAGGAACCTCCCCAAGTCCTTTATAAATACCTTCAAATAATGCCATAAGACAATTCCTGGAGTACCAGAACCCACAAAAAGACAGGGTGAAATCATTTTTGAGCCAAAGACAACTTAGTAGGTTGGTAGGAAAGATCTGGTGCACCAACATGAGAATGGAGGCTAGCCCAAAGGGCCAGGGCAGAGCGAACCACAGAACAGACCCAGCTCCAGTCCCAGAAAACCAGGAGCAGGCCTTGGGAACCTCTAAATCAGTAGTGGCAGCAATTGCTTCTGGAACTCAGTCCACAGAGACTGAGGCAAAATTGTCCAGAAGGAGATTATAGTGATCTCCTTGCTAGCACTGAGGTAGGACTCTGTTGTTTTGCCCATGCTTGGAGGTAAGTCATAGTCTTAGGTGGAGGACCCAGTTGGGGGAGGAGCACAAGCACACAAAAGCTTGGAGCCACAGTGGAGCAGGATTCTGTTCATAGTTCCAGGGCTTTATTAGGGCAGCAGGATCCTGTATATTTAGACAGAGGTCACAGGTGTGAGTTGAATATGAAGGGACAATATCTTTAAAACATTAAAAATAAAGGGTGAGCAAGTAATGCATTGAAAGAAAGTGAAGGGGAGAAGTGGAATGGGGTAAAGTATCTTACATAAAAGAAGCAAGAAAAAACTTATACAGTGGAGGGGAAGACAGAGGAGGTGCTGGGGAATGAGTGAACCTAACTCATTAGAATTGGCTCAAAGAGGGAATAACGTACAACCTCAATTGTGTATAGTAATCTATTTTACCCTGCAGGAAAATAGGAGGGGAAGGGAATAAAGGGGGGGGGACAGAAAGGAGAGCATATTGAGGGAGGGGGCAGTCAGAAGCAAAGAACCTTGAGGAGAGAAAGGGTAAAAGGATATAGAAAATAGAGTAAATGATATGGGGAGGGAGTAGCATTGAGGAAAATTCAATTAGCAATAGCAACTGTGAAATGATGAGCAGGTTGCTCTCAGAAACAACTGGAAAGACTTACATGATCTGATACAAAGTGAGATGTACTGTATATGATGTAACAGCTATATTGTAAGATGATCAGCTGTGAATGACTTGGCTATTCTCAGCAATGCAATGACCCAAGACAACTCTGAAGGATTTATAAAAAAAAAATGCGATCCATATCCAGAGAAAGAACTGATGGTGTCTGAATAAAGATTGAAGGATATTTTTTTTAGTTTCTTTTGCTTAAGTTTTTGTCTCTTTTCTTTTACAAACTGACTAATGTGGAAATATTTTGCATGACTGCACATGTATAACTTATAATGAATTGCCTGTGTTCTTAAGAATGGGTATGGGGAGGGAGGAAGGAAGAGAATTTGGAACACAAACTTTTAAAAGTGGACATTAAATTGTTTTTACATGTAATTGGGGGAAAATAAAAATCTAAATAAATGGGGGGAAAGGAAAAAAAAGAATGGGTATGAAATTTACTATTTCTCATATTTGGGCTATGTAAAAACTACAAATACTGAGGAACAGGTGTGGGAATGGGCATCAAAAGAATCTCATTCTTACTTAAATGAATAAGGCAGGATGGGACATACACAGAGTTTCAGAGTGTGGTGTACATACAAATATATGTACAACAACAGCAACAACAACAAAGTGTGAATAGCAGAGTTGTCATTAGTATGAAGAAGGCAGAGAAGGAAGAGTCACAAGCAAAATACACTTCTTGATCCTGAAGGGCAATTTAAATAAAAGAGAAAATAACTAATTTCCATGAGACTGCCCATCAATACAGGATTTGCTGAAGAAATTGTGGTATAAATATGAAAACAAGATAATTTTGTAAGACAATGAGTGATTTGAAGAGAATCTTGAGTAGCATGAACTAATGAAGAGAAATGAGCTGAACCAAGACAATTTATACAAGGACAACAGGATTATGAGAAAATTTGACAAAATTATTATAAATGAAATGCCAACCATATCTCTGGAGCACCTATGATAATCTAAGTTATCTACCTCATGAAAGAGATGTGATAGACTAATTAAAGAATACAAAAAGAAACATACATTTTAGATTATTTCTACCATGCAGATATGTTTTGATTGACTATGCTTATTAGTAATCATTTCCCTTGCCCCTTTCTCAGGGTTATTTTTTCTAAATTAGATTGGGAGTAGAGGAAGAGGTACAGTTATCAATACTTATGCAAAAAAGAAGGGTTGACTATTTTAATATATTACATTTGCATGATAGAGAACAGAAATAAGTGGACAAGGAAGCATAGAGATGTAGGTTAATTTTGAAATCAATGTGTAGAATTATTAGACACTTAAAAATCAAGCAGGGGTTATAAAATAGAGATTTATAGTTTCATAAACAATCTCTTATTTCTGTTTTGCTATGTTCATGTAAATGCTCTTTTTTGGTATTTAAAATAAATCATTTTATATTACACTCTTTCCAATACCTACCTAGGTCTTCTGTCTACAAAGTAAGGACATTTTATACTCTCCTAAAGCCTAATAAACTCCTTGTGTATAAGAATTGTTTCATTCTTTATTTTTTATACCCCAGCATAGTGCCTGGCAAACGATACTGCCTTACTAAAAGTTCCTTGTACTATATTATACTACATTCCTTCCCTTGTCAAATATCGTTTGAAAATATACCCACTTAAAAGAACTGTAGATGTTCATGATATCACAGGGGAAAGGGAATATTTCTGTATTTTCTGCCTTGGTTTAGAAGGCGCAGTGGATAAAGCACCAGCCCTGGATTCAGGAGGACCTGAGTTCAAATCTAGCCTCAGATACCTGCCATTGATTTATAGCATCAAATGCAAATTATTTTAATGATCATACTAATATATTGTATTTCTTTAAGAAAGCACTCCTCCTAATGGTCTGAGAATTCATGCACTTCCAAAATGCAGTAATTCTTCCCCTCAAGTCATCTAATGACTTTTATTGAGTACATGGTCTGTGAAGAATTTAATGTGGAGGCACTTAAGTACTGGTAAAAAAAAATATAAAGACAAAGATGACATCTTCTAGGAGGTCAAATTCTAGTCAGGGAGGAAGGAAAAAAAACCCTTTTATATAAACAGCAGCTTTAGATACATAATCACTTTCACAGAAAATTTAAAACAGATTTTCAGAAAGAAGGATATGATTTGATTCACATTGTTTATTAATTTCATATTATATACAGAACTACCCTCAAAGTCATATGCCAGTGCTTCATCAGATCATGGAAGGGACCTTAGACTCTTCCAAGGTTATTCCAGTAAAGTATAAACTCCAGCAGTTGAAGGAAAGACTTTCGATATGGACCACATGGCAGGTCTGAAAACCAATCTAGCTAAAACAAGGAGGTTAATCACAGATAGGTTTGTTACTAGATGGTGAATTCTTTAACTATTCCAATCCATGACATTAAGAAAAAAATGTTGTTCTTGTTGTGGTCATTGTTATTTAGTCATGGCCAACTCTTCATGACCTTGTGATCTATAGTGTCCATAGAGCTCTTCTGGCAAAGATAATGCCATCTGCTTTTCCAGTGCATTAAGGCAAACAGGGATTAAGTGATTTGCCCAGGGCCAAAGGTCTGAGGCAGGATGTGAACTCAGGTCTTCCTGAGTCCAGGCCCTGGGCTCTATCTACTTCAGTCGTTATGTTTCCCACTTTTGCTTCCCCAGTGACAGTTGAGCAAAAGAGACAACAAGGTACTAAGAACTGACCCATTTTGGGGAGAATGTATATGGAATTTAATTTACTTGTAGGTACACTGAATGTGAAATTTTTGCCCAATGAATAGTCATTTTTCAAGTTTTTAGAAGAATAGAGTCATACCTCAAAAAATAAATACAGAAGGACAAAAGAAGCTATAATTTAATGGAAAGATTGCTCACAATAATTAGGCCAGGTGGTTGGAACACAAAACATGAAAACGAGTGATGTTAGAACGGTAGACTAGAGACAGACTACAAGAAGTTTTGAAAGCCAAGTATCAGAGTTTATATCAATTCTAGGGGCAAGATGGGAGGCAATGGGGAACTAAAGGAGCTCTCGAGCAGGGAAGTGATAGAGTCAGGCCCATCCTTTAGGATAATTACTTTTCACCTCTAATTGATCTCAGCCGGTTAGAACCCTTTAGCTTTATCAGCTAAGGTGTTATCTCCTCTTAAAGTTTTCCCTGATCACAAATGAAAGTGTTCTATCCCTTCTCAAATTTCCCTGGAGAGCTTTGTCTGGCTCTTTTTTTTTTTTTTTGCACCCATCACATCTTAATTTATATCCTCCTTATCTTTATGAATGGTATATCTTCTAAGTAGAATGTAAACTTCTTAAAGGTGGTGATATTTTATCTGTTGTTCCAGTGACTAGATCATGAAAAACATATATTAGGTATTTAATAAATACTTGTTGTATTGGACTGAAATATTCAATATAATATAATTGAAGAAAATATAGCAGAAAATAAATTCTAAAGAATGGCCACAGAATCTATAGATTTAATTTTAGGCAATTAATTAAAGATATAAATTGAAACTAAGGAGAGAGCATGGGCTAGATAAGAAAGTAGAAAGTTATTTGCATAGAAAATATTTTTAAACTCATGAGAGATGATATATTTACCAAGAAAATATACTATGGAGAAATGAGAGAGAAGCAGATAATGTCTAAGAAAATAGAAAATCATGTTGAATAATATTCTATCAAACTAAAATGTCAGGAGAAGATCTTCTGGGAAATAAGTTTTATTCCCTGAATATATAGAAACAGTCAATGATCTGGGGAACACTTGGCTGATGTTGTTTCCCTAATATTGTTCACAAATGATTCTCCATTGTATATTTCCCAGGAAGCAGGTGCCCGGGTACATGCAAACAACGTCCCCCTACATATATAGTAAAAAAACAACAACAAACAAAACCATGTATCAGGCAATCAGGTTCTATCTAGCCCATAATATAATAGGTAATAGAAGATTCAAGCAACTTTAGAGAGCCTTCCTAAAGAAAACTAAATGTGAACAAATTTTGTTATAATTTTTAAATAATATTTTTCTAGTGAAAATTCTACGTCTTGCAAAAGAATATTGTTTAAAAGGCACTGTTCCTCATCTGTCATGATTGAGGTTTGCATGGCCCCTTTCTCCATTTCCTATCATCAAACTAATGGACATCTTCTTGAAAGGTTGCCATAACACTTTGGCACAATAGTAATCTAATCACTTAAGGTCCAAATTCTACTCCAAGTTATCCAGGGAGGATTCTCAGAGGCTTCACTAAATGCCCCACATATGCTTCTTGAGGCAGGATTTGGCAAGTCTTCCTCTATGGTATGTTGCATTTTGCATGTGTTTATTCATTGCCAAGGACAAAAAAAAATGGAAAAGATGTGCTCCATCCACTTTGGATGTCTGAAAGAACAAAGCCAGTTTGTCTCATCTTGTTAGGGCTGGCTAAAGAAGTCTGACTTTGTTGATCCTTTAAGCTTATGTCAGCTTAATCTTTTGTGATTAAAGTGATTGTTTGGAGGAAAATTGCAGGGAAAGCAGAAGTTAAGGCATGTCTCCAACACTGTTAGAATAAAATGGTTCTAAGCATAGGGGAAAAATTGAAACAGTGTCAGAATAGCTATGAAAAGCTTAGCAATTTTAAACAAGTTTTTCCTCTGTTATAAATTGATGAATTGGAATGAAGACTTGGCAATTTTGTGATAACTGTAATTCGATCAATGTAAACAGTCAACCTAATAGTTCAGACAAATAAAGGAAGATTTCCTTTAAGATGTGACTCCTCTGACCTTTTTCATTATCAAATAGATTAGATAACTTTTAAGTCTGCTCTATAACTCATTGATTTCTATTTAGCTGTTACTATATGTCACTTTATATCTTTAGGCCTTGGTAAAATGGGGATAGAAATACTTTTACTATTTGCCTCAAAAGGTTGTTGAAAAGAAAGCACTTAAAAAATTTTACAACCCTTAAAATATTCCAGATCTAAGTTCATATACCTAGAGAACCAGAGCATTCCCTCTAGCACTAAGGATGGGCAACTCTTCTGCAAATTAATGAATTGTTTCAGAGAATTATGGGGACCATTGGTGATTAAGTGACTTACTCATAGTCTCACAATATTTTAAAACTTAAAGCAGTACATAAAATTTGTAAAAATATAAGTTAACGGGGGTAGCTAGGTGGCACAGTAGATAAAGCACCAGCCCTGGATTCAGGAGGACAGGAGTTCAAATCTGGCCTCAGACACTTTACACTTACTAGCAGCATGACAAGTAAAAAACAAAACAGAACAAAAAAACAACCAAACAAATAAAAAAGTAAGGTAACTATGTAAATGTGAAGTAGTAGTAGTAGTAGTAGCAGTAGCAGCAGTGGAAGTAGCAGTTGTAGTAATCAGCACAACTATAGGTATAAATATATCTTATTTTTAATTCTGTAACATATTTCATGATATGGTACTCCAGAAGAGCCTCTGGTCTTATGAGACTATAATATTTCTCCTTAAGATTACCATTACTATAGCTATGTCTCTAGTTTTTCCTGATATACCCTCCTTTTTGTCCTAACCTGTTGTTTTTTTTTAAAAGAATTCCCAGATATCTGGTATTTGCTATAATTGAAACCTACTAAGCTAGAAGCTTTCAACCTCTGCTTATGACCTCAGAGGTAGGAAGCTAGCTAGATATGAATCAGTAGAAAACTCCTTATAAAATACTTTAGTCTTCATAAACTTCTCTGACATGTCGATGCTTAGAGTGAAGATTGGGGAAGGGAATAAGACTTTATTAAGCACTTACTATATGCCAGAAACTATGCTGAGTGCTTTACAAATACAATCTTATTTGAATATCACAACAACCTTGGGAAGTAGGTGCTATTAATATTCCCATTTTACATTTGAGGAAAATCGGGCATTCGGAGGATAAGTGACTTGCCCTGATTCATACAACTAGGTTATTTTCATGAAACAATGACTAAAAAGTCATTTGAACTTGGGTCTTTCTGAATGCAGGTCCAGGATTCTAGCCACTGCTACCCTAGCTGCCTCTAACTGACAGACCTGAGAATCCAACCTATAAACCTTGTGAGAGTGCCAAAGCCTGAGGATCATTGTGCCCAAGACTTGCTGGTAAGGGTCCTTTTTGTTTCTCTTCCTTGCCCTTCCTTCTCTTCCATTGTAGGTATCAGTTTCAGTAACAAGATAGAACATTTTGTGGGCTACTCTGGATTTGGAGATTCCAGTTGCCAAAATGGTTTAGGGTGAAGGAAATGCCACTTTATGTACCCTTCTCTTTTTGCCTCTGCCTCTTCTTCTGTGATCCTTTCAGCTTTCTCTACTTAAGCTAACCTTTATTCAGGCTAAAAGAATTATCTTTGTCTGGCTCATCTGCTTCTTCAGAAAAGCTTCTTTAAGTCTTAGCAACAGATACCAAACTGTGGCTTAATTATATAAATAATTGATCTCAGAGATAATAAAATAAAGAGAATAAAACTTTAACATGTAGGATACTCATTTATAAAAAAAATCAAGTTATTCTATGAATTCTATACATATTTTCTACACTTAGAATTAAAATTCCTTGAGGCTGAATACTGTTTTTTCCTCTTTGTATACACAGTACCTGACACATAATAGGCACTTAATAAATATTTGTTGATTTTTCAGTATACTATGATGACATGTCATTCATAATGGGGATGTTGGTGCTGAATCATGCCTGGCATAAAGACAGTATATGAGGCAGTGCAAGGTGGTGGGTGAGTTTCAGGATGACCTGAGTTTAAGTAATGCTTCTGACATGTACTGGCTATGACCCTTACTTAACTGCTCAGAGCCTCAAGCAACTCTCTAAGACCATAAATTGCAGGGAGAGTTGCCTATCAGCATCTGTTAATATCACTTCCTTTTGGTTACTCAAAGTGTTTAAAAATATTGTACTTGTGTTCTCATAACACTAAAATAGTGTGTGCATAAACATACACAGACATACAAACATACATACACAGACTTATTTACCCAGACTTTTGAAACTTTATTAACAAATTTGGGGGGGAGGTGAATTTTTTTTAATTAATTTTTTTTTTTTTTTTGGCGAGGCGGTTAAGTTATTTGCCCAAGTACACACAGCTAGTGTGTCAAGTGTCTGGGGTCAGATTTGAACTCAGGTCCTAAATCCACGGGTGCTTTATCAACTGTGCCACCTAGCTGACCCTATTTTGAAATATATTTTTTTAAATCCCACTATTAGGATGTTTTTATTTAAAATTCAGATGATTTAAGTTATGTTTTTGTACAATTAAATGGCTTATCAAATCTATTCATAATGAAATCCAAAACAGTTGAAAGTTTCACATATTGCCACAGGTGATATATATATATATATATATATATATATATATATATATATATATATATATATATATATTTGGGGTCCAAAAAGATAAGCCATAAACACAGTCCTGACAATAAACTTTTTTGTATCATGCCAACATTCACTATAGTTCTATTTCTTCTGCCTAAAATGATTTGATATGCCATTTTAATAATTAGTTGTAAATCAATTCAAATTGGACTGCACGGTAAAAAGAGTACTAAACATGTACTTGAGCCTGAATTCTACTTCTTATGTTTAATACCTGTGTGATGTTCATCAGTCTGTGACATCTAAAGACCTAGTTCAAAGCCGTACTTCTTTATGAATCCTTCCTTATTTCCCCTTGCAGAATATTTTCTCTTAGAAATTTAGTAGCACTATTTTGTATCTGCCTTAGGCATTTATATTTTTTGTATTATAGTTATTTTTGTTCATAATGTCTTACTAGATTATATGCTCTGTATGAACTGTTTCCTTTTTTTCCTTTCTGAATTGCTAACAGTGGTTTATATGAAATAGCCACTTATAAATGCTAGGTGCATTTGGAGAGTTTACTTAAATAAAACACTTCAATTAACAGAAACATTATCTAAAATCTCTTGGTTTATACCTCCTCCATACCCCTAGCTTCAAAGTTGTCAGAATAATCAAGACAATATTATTATTGTTGTTGTTGTTAATAATAATAATTACTATTAATAATAATACTGATAGGATTTCTCATCTGTGAAACATATCAGAGTTATGAAGAAGTTAGCAACTCCAGATCTATGATTACATTGCTTTGAATTTGTTTGGGTCAAGGGGGAGGGTCTTGTTTATTTTTTAATTTTTTTATTCTTGGAAGGGAACTTCTAAAGTGTAGACTTCCAGCCATGCAGACCCACTATTTGTCCTTAATTGATAGCTTTCTGAATTTGCCTAGGGCACTCAAAAGTTAAATGAGTATTTTTTTAATGGCTGTCAAAGACAAGACAAACCCAGGCTTGCCTGATTACAATTCCAACTCTCCATGCAGTGTAGCCTCTTATTTCAGGTAAATCACAACTTATAATAACTGATAAGATAGGGAGTCCAGTGGCACGTAGGCAAGGGTTTATCAGGAAAGCAAATGTTTCATACAGCTGGAAGACAATAATAATACACAATTTAAAAATATCAATCTAGCAAATCTTTTTGCTGGTTTGCTGTTGTTGTTGTTTTGGGGTGTGGAGAAGATAGCATGGGGAATTGTTGCCTTTTTTGCTCAGAAATACATTCATCAAAATTTCCCTAAGAAAGTGGCACTATTTTGAGGCTGAATAAAACCAGCAAGGTCAAAGAGACTATCATTAAATAATAATAATAACAATCCATGCTTAATGTATTTACCAGGTAGGAAAATTTAAATGTCAACAAACATTACTTGTATAGTACTCAGAAGGATAACAGCATCAGTAGGAAAAAAAGTACAAAGAGCCCTGAAAGCCAACAAGCCTCTTGAGAAAAGTTTGATTTATTTGTAACATGTTTTCAAAGTAGCCAAACCAAAAAAGATCAAATAAAATCTTTTATAGAACACTCTAAATCCAGATAAGTTTTTAATTAACCAAAAGAATTTGCCAATGGTACTAATTCCCAAACAATGCAGATAGGAGTGGATTAACTGTAAAATTTACTGTAGCCACATATTAAACTAAAAATTTGCAACCTACATAAAGTGGAACTCATGCTTAGGAAGTAGTTTGATTTTTTTCTTTTAAAGTAATAAATTAATAGGAGAAAGCAGGTATAGAGATAAAAGAGAAACTCCTGTCAACTCCATCTCTTCTGGTAACTCAGGTTGCCACAAACATGACAAAAATGGAACTATGAAGGATTTCATTTGACTCTGCAATGGAATTTTGATAACATTATGTGTGACACAACATTTCTGAAATGTACTTTGAAAGCAGAAGTGAGTATGGAGTATGGCAGGGCTGGGGAAGATTCCTCTATCATAAAACATTTCAGTTCCATTCATGCATTTTTCACAAATTTCCCATATATGTTAATCATTAATGAGATGTTGGTTAAAGCAAAGTTCCTACCTCAGCTCCTTGTTCTAGTTCTATAGTTGGTGGCACAGAGCTAATGTCATGTGATTCATGTTATATAAAAACAATCTAAGTTTAAGTTTAGGTTTAAGGTTTGTTGGAATGAAGAATGTCAAGAAATTATAACATCAAGATTCCAAGGTCTCCAATAAGTTTCATAGGAAGATTTTAGTGAAGGAAAATATCATATAAAAGTGAGTATTTAACATAGTTGAAAAATGTCAGATATTTAACATATTTTTTTGCCATTCACTTATTTCAAAAGAAATGAGTCAAAGATTGACATTTCATGTTACTAATCTATGATAGAAGACAAACATTCATTAGCTGGATTATTGAGATGTTTGAAGTAAATTTTCATTTAGGAGTGATTTGAGGCAGGAGGAAGGGTAACCTTGAAATTCATTTGGAAATATGGTAATGAAGGGGCAGCTAGGTGGTGCAGTGGATAAAGCACTGGCCCTGGATTCAGTATGACCGGAGTTTAAATCCGGCCTCAGACACTTGACACTTACTAGCTGTGTGACCCTGGGCAAGTCACTTAACCCTCATTGCCCTGCAAGAAAGAAAGAAAGAAAGAAAGAAAGAAAGAAAGAAAGAAAGAAAGAAAGAAAGAAAGAAAGAAAGAAAGAAAGAAAGAAAGAAAGAAAGAAAGAAAGAAAGAAAGAAAGAAAGAAAGAAAAAAGGAAGGAAGGAAGGATGGAAGAAGAAAAGAGAAGAGAAGAAAAGAAAAGAAAAGGAAAGAAAAGAAGGCAATGAGCTAATTCTAAATGGAACGCTCCCAAAGAGCAATGGGTTGCCTTAGGAGCTGGGAGGTTCCTCCTTATTGTGTCTTCAAGAAAAGTCAGACATGGGAGCAACTAGGTGGCGCAGTGGATAGAGCACCGGCCCTGGATTCAGGAGTACCTGACTTCAAATCCGGCCTCGGACACTTGACATTTACTAGCTGTGTGACCCTGGGCAAGTCACTTAACCCCCATTGCCCCGTAAAAAACAAAACAAACAAACAAACAAAAAAAACTCAGACATATTAGTTGTGGAAGGGATATAGAAGTAGAGCTATATGGCCTCTGAGATCCCTTCCAACTTTATGGTTCTATGAATAATTATAGAAAACTGATGAAAATTATTATAAGTATAACTTCTATATTATATAATTTTCCTGATGTAATAAAAGTCTGTACGTTTTTACAGACCTGTAACTTAATTAGTGTAGAGAAATACCAGTGTGAAAAATCCCTTCATTAATGCTTCCTGACAAGTCATCTCAAACTTGGGGACTTAGAAAGTTGCCAATAAATTCAAATAGTGTCTCAAATACTTACCAAACTTGAGACATTGGGCAAGTCATTTAACCAGTCAGTTCCTATGTTTCCTATTTTTTAAAATGGAGATAATAATACCACCAAACTCCCAATGTTGTTATCAGTATAAATTAATTAAATATGTAAAATATTTTACAAATCTTAAACCATTATATAAATATTAGCTATAACAACATGGTACTATGTATGTGTGATACATAGTAGCATAGTTATATGTAGATTTATCTGTGTGTATGTAGGTAGTTGTCGTAAACACTTAAATACTTTCTTACAATTGGCATGAAAATCAATTCTCAATTAAAAACATTACTATAGTACTATAGTACATTTTTAATCCATTTTTTGAGGGGGTAGGGCATGATTAAAGTACATAGCTGCAAAACTAATCATGTGTCTGTGAATTCATTGATAAACAAAACTTCTTGTGAGGAAATTCCCTATGTCAATGCAAATCTATCATTACAAATAGGCAATTATTCTGCATTCTATAAACATAGAAAGTTTCCTGTGAGACTTAGAGGTTAAATAACTTCTTTGGGGTCACACTGTCAGTAAGTGTTGGAGGCAGAAACTGAAAACAGTTCTTTGTGTGTAGAAGGGAATTTTTCTATCCCCAATGTCCAACTAGCTTTTGCAACACAGACATGATAAGCATACTGATTGTAAAGTTTTTCAGCCTCTCTGTTCTCACAAACTCTATTCTTTGGGTTATCAAAAATAATCATATTGAAATGACCATTGAAGGAGAACTTATTCTTATTGTATGTAGCAGTGACTGTCTTTAAACCACATGAAAATGGCATTGCATCCCCTGGTGCCTGCCAACCAGTGTAGAACCAAACAGTAACCTGTGAAAGTAGCTTATCACTTGTCAAATAATTCTTTCATAAAATTGAGACTGTCCTGACATTTCCATAATAAGCATTTTTCTTATACTTTATAATGATATTATAATCAATGCTCTCTTTTTATCAGTGCAGAATAAGTATTTTGTTCAGGAAAAAAATATACCAGGCTAATTAATATTTAAAAAAAAAAACAATTAGTTTCTAAAGTTACCCAATACAGATTAATTCCTAAGGCCATCCATTAAAGATTGTTTTATACCTCATTTCAAATTATTTTTTTTTGCTAGCATTATATAACATATCTATCCTCAAGCTGTTAGACACTGTAATGACTTTTTGATCAACTGAATTTTTTCTGTCAATTTATATTTTAGTACAGAATTTAAAGAATAAGTTTAAAGACAATCATCTCAATTAATTGAGTATGGGAGTATTAAATTGAAGGTGGAGGCATTTTCAAATAATATTTTATAAATCATATATATTTGTATCTGTGCATATCCCTCTTAAATACACACATACATATTTCTTTACCACCCTTAGAGAAACTATGAGGTGTTATATTCTGTAAATTGTTTGGGATTATATGTTCATTTACATATTTCCTTATTATTCAGACATAGAATATTACATGTTAAAAATATTCAAGAAATTTATGAATTCCCCATGCTATAAAACTTCTGGGGGGAATTTTTATTGAAAATATGATGCAAAGATACATGAAACCCACAATTTTGCTACAACTTTTATATAACACTGCCCTATCAATAAAAGTTTTATTCATAAATGTTTCTTAAAGAAAATCAAAGACACTAATAAACATTGTCATAGAGGAGTAAGAGTACCTGGACTCTAAATTCAACTCTTCGATTGACTATCCTTTTATACCAGGTCAATGGTTGTTTCTTTGTTTGTCTGATTGTTTGTTTTGGTGTAGATATGCTATGTGTGGATGTTCTTTTTGGGTCTCTCATTGGATTGTAAAAAAAAATATTATAGAAACACAGCAAAAGGTAATAAACTGAAAGACAATGAGGAGGACTTGGTTTCAATTTTGTTGTTGTTGTTGTATGTTAAACCAATAAAATAACAATCTGTCCAATCTGTACTTTCTCCCCTTTTGCCTTCCATTTTATTTTTCATTTAATAAACATTTATTTTCTTTCCCTCCCAGTTAACCCCAATTTAAAAGAAAATCCTAGTAATAATTATGCATAATCCTGCAAAACAAATTCCCATATTCTTCATGTCCCAAAGTTTATGTCTCATTCTGTATTTTGATTCCAGATCCATCTGATCATGAAATTGATAGCAGAGTTTGTCATCAGTCCTCTGGCTCCATGCTTGTTCACTATATTCACAAGGCAGAATTCTTTTCTGTTGTGATCGTATTTCTTTGCAATGTTGTTGTTATTGAATACATCATTCTATTGGTCCAGGTTATTATCCTTGTGCATTAGTTCCTACAAGTCTTCAAAGTTTCACTGAAATCATTCTTTTTGTCATATTTTATAGCACAGTGGTTGGTGTTCCATTATATTCACATAACAATTGCCAATTGATGGGCACTGCTTAGTTTACAATTTTCTGCTACTACAAAAATGAGCTCACTTGCTTTCTCTCTCTCTCTCTCTCTCATATATATATATATATATGTGTGTGTGTGTGTGTGTCTCATTCCTTTTTCTTTGAACTTTTTGGGGTTAGCCTAGTAAAGGAATTACTAGTGGAAAAGAAGATGATTAACAAAAGTTATTACTGATTAAAAGGCTACATACAGTTTTATTTTGTTTTGTTTTGTTTTGAGTCAGCATATCACAAGTTCAAATAGCATCTCAAACACTTACCAGGCAAGGCACTGAACCTGTTACTTCTTATGTTTCTTATTTTATAAAATGGGGATAATAATAACACCTCCCTACGATTAAAAAAATGGATGTGCCAATTCATGATTCCACCAACAGAGCAATAAAGATCCTGTTTTTGCTGCAAGTCCTAGAACATTTGTCATTTTCTTTATTTGTTATCTTTACTAGTCTGTTAGTATGTGTGTGTGTTTGTGTGTGTTTTGTATTTTTTTTTTTTTGGTGGGGCAATGACTTGGCCAGCATCACACAGCTAGTTAAGTGTCAAGTGTCTGAGGCCGGATTTGAACTCAGGTCCTCCTGAATCCAGGGTCAATGCTTTATCCACTATGCCGCCTAGATGACCCTAGTCTGATAGTATGAATAGAATCTCAGAGCTACTTTAATTTTCATTTCTCTAATTGTTAGAAAAGCTAACTAAACCATCAACAAAGTCAGATGGTACCAACACATATTTATGAAGTGCCAGTTATGTATCTGTTATTGTTTTGGTCCCATAGAATCAAAAACAATAATAAAATCTTCCAAACCTATAATCTACCACATCTGCAAAGATAGAAGTATGATGCATTTTATCATTCCCCTTTCAGAGATAACCATGATCAATATATTTATACAGTATTTGATTTCTTTCCAATCTATGCTTACTTCAGGTTCCTCATTAAAGTGATGAATTATTAGTGGGGATAAATTTTCAGTTGTCTGAAAGATCCAAGCATTATAGTTTTAAAGTAAAATCATATTGATAAACCATTTTCAATTATATTCAACAGAAAAAATGTGTTAACACCAAGTATGGGAGAAAATGGGAATTTTTTAAATTAAAATTTTATGGAAAATAGGTTCATGGATGAATGCTTTTTTTTAATGCCAAAGAACAAGGTGTCTTTACCTTTGCTCTGTGAACTTATTTAGGAAAATACTTGGTTTTCCTTTGTAATACTTTTGAATACACATATTTTCAAAAATATTCTAAGGAATCCAGAAAAAAGAAACCCTGAAATAAAGACATATATTACATAATTCTACCATCAGGGGAAAAAAATGTATCCATATGAAGAAACCCAGGAACCTGTAACATGAAAGGATTTATGGAAAGATAAGGTCCTCTTACAGAAACATGCAGTCTCTGCCATTTAGAAGCTGGCAAATTATGATTGACAAAACTTTGAAAACATGTACAGATGGAATTAGTAGTAAGTACCTGAATTAGCATTTCTTTTCTCTATTTACTTAGCTGGGATTTCTAGCACCATTTGGTACTCAAAGGAAATTAGTATTGATATTAAGCCTGAAGAATAGGTACTTGCATCTACACATTTCTCAATCAGTAACAAAACTGTTTTCCAGACCCATTAGAAGCTACTACTATATGGAGGTAGAGAAGTGTTGCTGGTGATAAAACATTTTGTAATATGACATGTCACAAAATACACAATATTCTCTATCACCTACATATGCTTACACAGCAGTCCTTAAGCACTGCCTCAATCATCAAAACCCAATAGAGATTGGTGCTTCCCTGCACTTTATAATTGATCTCCTAACATTTCATTGATATTTAGCTTTTTCTAGTGTTTTTCCTACTGACAAATCTGGCTCATTTCATTTTGACATATACTCAACATGGCAACTCTTAAGACATATAATTTATCATAGTACTAACTTTTTAGCCCTCAAGTATTCTCCGAGGAATCCTTTCAGACAGATTTTTTTTTTACTTCATCATAATTCTCCTCTACTTTTTAGACATCTACAACTAAATACCATACTTTGACTAATACATACACACACTTAGAAAAATGACCTGAAAAATAGAGTAAATCAGGTGCTATCCTTAAAACCTCCCTTACAATTAAAAATGAAAATAAAAACATAGTTATCTTTATGTTTTATCACTTTACTAGTTCCTGATTTAGTCAGTTGTAGTACTTAGCATAATAACTATCATTCTATTTTGAGTTAATTATGTTTGAGGAAGTCTAAATGGTGTTTTAAAAGATTAGATCAAACACAAAGCATTGGAAATTTACATAGCCAATTTGGGAAGCATTACATTGTTATATATTTAAGAAAATATATGAAATTTCCATTAAATTCTTACCTCTTCAGGTAAGAGGATGATTGATAGGCCTTCATAAAAGATATAATCCATATGCATCTGAAGCTACAGGCATTTGAGAGATTCACTTTTTTCTTGCTGAGAACATATACCTGTGTGACCTTAAGTACTCATGTTTACCATGTAAGTGAACAGGTGGTTCTACTCTATTCTTCACTCTTATTTTTAACTACTATTAGCTGTGCTAATCTCCCAGTGTTGCTCTGAGGATAAAATGAGATAACATTTGCAAAGTACTTAGCACAGTGCCTGGGACATTTTAGTGACATAAAAAAATCCATATTCCTTTCTATTCTCTTACCCCAACATTTACATTAGCAGTTATATGGGCATCTCAAATTATGACTATGTTTCGTCTTCTTTTAATTCTATTACCTATTCTTACTTATGCTGATCTTTTTGTCACTACACACAACTTGCCTGAATGCTAATTTTATCTAAATTGCAGACGTTGGACTTGATATCCTTCCTAGTCTTAGAGTAATTGAATATAATTCACCATATTAATAGTCTTCTTGGAAGTGACTTTTCACTTGCTTAGTCATCAACATTTCTCAAAAGAGCTATTTTCATAAAAAAAAAAAAAACTAGTCCCAGTTTCTTTCATTCTTTTTTTTATTGCTGCCTAAATCTTGATGTGACATATTGTATTAATCTACTCCTCATTGGCAGCTATAAATTAAAGGACATATACATCAAAGCACTTAGCACAGTGCCTGCCATGTAGGTCCTGATCAATGCTTGTTGATTGACTGAATGGCCTTATCACGTGGAGATTAAACTGTATTTTACAAGTGGCAGTCAAGAGTGAATGTAACATTTTATATTACTGTACTCATTGTATATTAGAAGTTCCATTCTAAGTAGTTCTGGATTGTACCTATTTTAATGGTTAAGAAAAAGTCCTCAAATAGCAATTGTTGGAAGCAGGTAACTACCTCTAATCTCCAGATCTTTAAAAGTTGAGTTTATCTTGATGTTTATTAGACATAGGCTGCAAATTTGAATCATGAGGTTTAGCATTTTAGAGATGATTATCCATTGTAAAATCTGCTTACATTTGTAATTTTAAGGCACATTAAGTCACATCTAATGGAGTAGTAATCTAATTCCTCTATATTATTACTATGTTAAATTGTGTAAAACTTCAGGAATAGAATTTTTGTGACCTTCAAAACAAGTGTTTTAATTCTAGCCTCTATTATAGCAGTAAAGAGAAATTTTATATGCCAGTATATCTAAATTGCTCTGGAAACTTAAATGTGTCTTATTTATTGTCATATTGTTTTCTTCTAACATCCAAACCTGCACATCTAACTACTTAGAGTGCATCAAGTATATGTTCTCCTTGAATTTCAAGCTCACAATAAGAATGTCATACACAAGGCTTTCTGGTTTCACAGCCAGGTCTATATACACCTTACCAAAATGCCTCTCCATAAAGGGTTTCCTAGATCCACCCAGCTGTTCCTGACTTTTCCTTCTTAAGCCCTCCCATAGCACTTTTATTTCCATCATTCAAATGCCCTTCTATTTTTAAAAATTTTGTATTGTTGTATGCCATATTTCCTTACAAGTAGTACTCTGTGCATTTTAAGTATTTAAGTATTTAATATGGATTTGTTATTCTAGGAAGATAGATTTAGAGTTGGAAGGGACCTAAAGGACAACTATTTCAATCCTTTCATTTTAAAGTGAAAACAACAAAAAATGTCCAAGGAAGTGATTTAATCATGATCACATATGAAGTCAGATTCAGATTTAGAATTTGAAGACAGGGTTTCATTTTTCAGAGCCAACATTCTTACCATTGTGCCACATTGATTCACTTCAGGTGAATGTGAGTATCACACTGCTAAATCCTTCATAAAAGAATGTTTATACAGCCTGAAAAAAATAGTGACATGGAATCATTTTATTCCTTTTATTACTTTTTCAAAAACATCATGCAGATATGTATGTTATATAAGGACTGCAATGATTACCTGACTACAGTTTTTAATGTGAAATTCACTTCAAAAATTATGAGATAATTTATGTCAAATAAAAGTCATTTTTGATTTGCTCTGTCTGCATCAGTACTCCTAACAAGATTATCTATTTTGGAAAATTCACACTGGCCCTGGTGTCAGGAGGAAAACCCATGATCACTTTACAAAAATCTAATTAGAGTAAATATTTTCTAATCAATGTCATTTGATAATCTGATTAGATTCTTTACTTAAATTATATACTTTAAATACTTTCTGTATAATATTCAATAAAATCTTTAATTCCTTTCTCGATCTATACTATTCTCTATAAATAAAAGCATTGTTCATTAACAAATTTGAAACTTAGTTTCCCTAAATAAAAAATATTATATGTGCCTATCTACAAAGGTCCATAGAATGATTAATAAAAATATAAAATGTTATAGACTGACAGTGGGAAGTACATGTGACATAGAGTCGGAAGACATATTTATGCCTCTGTGTGTTTTGTATTTATATGTGTAATGTATTGTGATTTTGTTCTTAAGCAAGTGACTTCAACTCTCTGAATCTCAGTTTTCTCAAATGATACCTTGGAGTTTGCAAACTTTAATTTATAAATATAAAATTGAGTTATTATCACTATCCCTGTCATAATCAACATCAACATAACCATGATCACAATCATGATCATGACCACCACCACTATAAGCATCATCTTCAGCAGCAGCAACAGTAGTGTTATTCTTTAAAAAGGCTAATTTACTTAACCAGGATAATTTAATTCCCATTAAATTAGTAGAGTCAAACATTATAAAACCAATCTTCAAGTTATGATTACATGACTTACAATCACCCCAAATCTGAAATTAGTTCCTTAAGATAGTTGTGATGCTATCTCTGTAAAATGAGTTTGAAGAAATTTAATGGTAATTGGCATCAGAAGGATGGATATAGAAAGATAGATAGACAGACATGTATATGGTATGCATATATATGGTATACATATGTATGTATATACATATATATTCCCAAAAGTCAAAAGTTTATTTGTCAAAGCAACAGCCATTCTAGGCATTGGGGAGCTGTTAATATCCAGCCTCTAAACTATCTAGAACCTTATTCAGTATTATTCTGGGAAACTCCTATCAGCTCTCTGTGTAGTAGTAAGGCTGTGATACTTCTAGAAAGGAACACACACATACGCACTGTAATGATTGGAATGATGCCACCTGCTGGAGACTTACTGGGGAAAAGCTCCACCAAGAGGAGAGGACCTCTGAGGGCAAGCCATGCGTCAAGGTCCTTTGCATCAGGAAGTGACATTTGTTTGTGGATACTGTCTATCAAGGCTACCAGCCAATCAACTTGAGGAGCCTCCCATTTCTGGGAAAAGGACACGAAGGAGGAAGGAGATGCTGGTGGGACTGTGTTTCCTCTTTGGCTGCAAGACATCAGCATGGTGGCAGGGAACTTCAGAAGTGGGAGATTAGGAAGGCTAGGATTGCCAGGTTATAAAAAAAAATCTCTTCTCAATCTTTCTCTTTCTTTTACTATCTTTCAATAAACCCTTAAAAAATTTCTAAACTCGTTTATCAGTGATTTTAGTCAGTTTTCCCCCAAAAATTGGGGGGGAGGGGACAGATTAGAACCCTCATTTAGAATCTTAAATTACACAGCATGCTTTATTTAGCAAAGAATGAAGGCTCCTATTTTCAGCAAATGTTCCAAATCATTGAAATTTACATGTTTAAGTACTTCTATTTTTTAAAATTTTAATAATTCAAGAAAGAACTCTTTCAAATACCTCTTTTTTATGAAGCTTTTTCCCTGACCATGGATGATTTTTGCTTCCTTTAAATTCTGTTATCAAATTAATATTTTTTCACTCTGGATTTCCACTTCCCACTTTTGCCCTGAGCACATATCACGCTGTTTAAAACCTTTTACCCTCAACAAAATTGTAAATGCTTCTATGATCAGGATTGTTACTTAGACTTTTTTTCTGTCTCGTAGCACCTAATATGTGTCCAAACATAATAGGTAGAAAAATGATAGTGATCAAATGCACTGCACAAATCTTTGGTTTTCTTAAACAGAATACTGTCAATATAATTCAACCTTACTTTGATAGCTCAGGTTCATTACTGTGAATATTAATCATTGTACATTAATCATTGTAACATAATCTTTCTCAGATATTGAAGTGTATAAGGCTCTTCATCTCTAGAATGAATGATCTCATACTTCTATGTCTTCAGAATTTTAGTTTCTTTGTTTTTATAATTTACCTGTTTCCTCTCTCATTGTCAGGCTATCAGATTTCATTCCTTTCTACAATCATAGTACTTTCTAATGTGTGGGACATTCAACCCACCCAATAAATTTGCTGCCTTTGATTTATTTTAGTGTATGTCAGGTGGGAGGTGAAGGAAAGACAGAGATGCTTTTTACTATTTTGTGTAAAGTAAGAATAAATAAAAGTATGAGCACAAGGCTAAATTAATCCTAGAAGTAAAATGTATTACCTTTAGTTGAGTTTTAATATATAGTCTTTGTCACTTCTGTGTTTACTCTGTGGTACTAGCTTTTATATAGATATAGATGTACATATGCTCATGTGTATGCATATATATAGAAATGTGCATATGTACATATATGGATTTGAGAATAGCCCTTACACTACTAAACCACATTGTCCCTCTTTTATTTCTCTCTGTGTATATACACTCCCATATATATATACTCCCATATATACATATGTGTGTATATATTTATATATATAGGCAATATAACAACAAAAAAAGTTAATGTAATATATGTAATATATGTACATACATACATATACATATATACATACATATATACATATATATGACATCTTTTTTGTATTGAGAGATACAATAGGAGAGAGTCAGAGAGAAACAGAGACAGACAGATATATAGAGAGAGCTTCAATATAAGTTTATAGTCATCTAATGTTATTTGTCTAGAGGTTGTATTTTGCCATTCATTGTAGTGTGGTAAAATTATTTCAGGTAGACTTACTTGGAACACAATCATGCCATAAAAATGAACTATTTAACTTTATACAAAATTCATTTTCAAAGTAATTGCAGCAAATAAATAAGATTTAATTGTAAGAATGCCTCTAGGAATTAATGTGTGGAGGTGGGTGGTGCACAGTTATAGATACTCAGTCCTGGGGCAGAAACATCTCTCCAGGCAGGTGATTTCTTAAATTGGCAAAGAACTAGAAAGTCTCCAAATGTTGATTATAGTCAGTATGGTAATATGATTAGAAGTGATGAGAGGGACATCTTGGGGTTGGAAGTAGAAGGTATCAACAGTACCTATACCCCTCAATTGCCTGACCACTGACATCCTCACTGTGGCACTTAAAAATTCTGGCAACCTGTCCTCCTCTTATGATCCTTAACTTCCGTTACTTTCCACCAACCCCTTTGCTCTTAAGGAGCTACATTTATATAAACATATGTGAATATGCATATAAACACACAAACATATAAATGCATATACATATGCATAGCAATATCATTTTGCTGCAGTAATTCAATAGGTTGGATGTAGCAAAGGAATACCTCCTAATCAAGATCAACATTAGCCTCAATAGGAAACATCTGGGAGATTAGCCAGGCAAGAAATTCCCAGATGAATATCATCATCCTCCCTTAGAAAAAAAATGACATAAATGAAATGTTCCAGGGCTTAAGGAAGTTTTGTAAGCATTGTGTTTCAAGAAGTTTGGTGATAAAATCTGATGAAATATATTTCATTTTAGTCACATGATTAAAGGAAACGTTTTAATGACAAGTAGGTTTTGAACAATTTGAAAAGTGAAAGAAATATTTTAAAAAATACATTTGGGGGGAAAAAAGAATTCTGTATGTGGTTTCAGGGACAAACAAGCTAACAGTCAATGAATTTAGTCCCCCGAGGCAAAAGGTTTCAACTTTAAATTACATAGAACAAGAAATAAATTGGAAAAATAATAAAACAAAACATAGCTATAGTACTCGCTGTGCAACACTAAAGAATAGCACAAATATTATCATTAAAAAGGCAGTATGCAAGTTCCTGAATTGTAGAATGAAAAAAAATGAGGTATGGCTGGTAAAATTGCATTTGATAAGGCTATCACTGGTACAGGATAGATGTGGGGTCTCCCATGTCACTGACATGATGGATGATATACTGAAAGAAGAGAAAGACTGAAAGTAATATTTATATAACAGGGTTTGAAAGGCTTCCCTAAAACAGACATTAACAAAATCAGTATTGCCAGCTATTTGCATCATTACACTGGATAGTTTAAAATCAACAAGGCCAGCAGATTAATAGCAACATGCCTGGCACAACAGGTTATTAATGTATGTACACAAATCTTGGTAATTTAAACTATTTAGGGCCATATAATTATCCTCCTCCAGAAATGTGTGTGTGTGCGTGCACGCACACACACACATGCACACAATACCCTATTATGGATGGGTTTCATAAATATTTTTACCAGAATCCTTTATAACCCATTGAGACATTTTTAAGCATCAACCCTCAGATTAAACTTTTTTCCTCTGGACTGGAAGTCATTAACCTTGATGGTCTCTTCCGACTAGTAATTAGTCCTCTTGCACATGGTATTCTAATTCACTTTAAAGTAGTAAAAGACAATGTCTTCTTTAAAGAGGAATTTGTAAAAATATTCGCAAAATCAGTATGTAGGTCAAAATATTAATGCTAAATTCATTTGCCTATCATTTTCAGTCATGGAGAGATTTTATTATGTTATTATTTTAAATGTTTTCACTAATATGTGAACAGGAATTTTTATATCTGTAATTCAAAGTCCTCCTGGAGCAAGGTTCAAGAAAAGCACCCTTTATTTAGGATGGGGTAGAAACTACTTAATTGGGGGGAGAAGCCCCAGTATAAGAAACAATGTTTGAGGGGAAGGTTGCCCTGATTTCCTCAATCAGAATATTCAATAGCTGTGTATTATAAAGTTTTTATTTTTATTAACTGGTCCTTCACATTTATTTCCTAAGTAATCTGATTTCTGAGAGGTTTGGCTTGTCAATGGGACAAACAAATTGATGTTTAGAAAACTATAATCATTTGCCTTGAAATATTCACTGGGAAATTACGACCTAATTCTTACAACTACAGAAAGGTTAAAAAGGATAAGAATGGAACAAAAAAAACCAAAACAAATAAACAAGGAAAAACAAACAAAAAAAATGCAAAACATAAACCTGCTGGATGTGTCAATTAAGAACAATTTCAGTAAAGCTGTCAGATCAAAAGCCAGATTGTAAAAGGATGAGAAATAAGCAAAACATTAGAAATTAGAAGCAACTAGCATAGTTAATCCTTCTAATTTAGCAATAAATAGAAGTAAAAAAAAAATAGAATCATATTTCAAGGGAATGGATGAGGAAAAGGAGGAACTTCTCTTTCCTGTGTGTGTATGTTGTATGTCAATAACCAGCTTTGAGTTTTTTAAAAAAACACTGAAAAAATTCCCAAATGTAATGTAGTTTTCTCCTTTTTTTTCTCCGAGTGAATGCAATCAGCATTCTTTATCCATAGCAGAGGTAATAGATCCTATTTTATTATCTCAAGGAAAAATACAAAATTTCAAATCTGGCATATAACAATATCTACAATTTGAATCCTGTATATTTCCCCATATATTTCACATCACTCTTTTATGTGTACTCTGCATTTTAATCAAGCTCACCAACAGCTTGTTCATTGAATTCCATGCCCTCCCTATGCTGTTCCTGAATGAAGAATACACTTCTTTCCCTTTACTGATCCACCTAATTCTTAGTTTTGTTTCTCTTCAAATAATTTTGTATTTGCTTATTTATATACAATGTTTTGTCATGGTAAAATGTAAACTTCTTGAGAGTGGAGACTATTTTTTTTCTTTTTTATCCCCCAATGCCTTAAATGCAATGACTTCTTAATAACTGTTTGCTCAAGTATATTGAGTAGAATAGACTGACATGGATCAAATTTTAAATGTGTTCTAAATTTAGTTAATTACCTCCATATCTTTTTTTTCCTTTGGATTTTACTATTTTTATAATCACAAATAATATGAGTATTACATAATATCTAAATCCTAAAACAATTTTCTCAACTTTCTTTCTATAGCTCTGTTTGGTGTCTCATTGGTTTCAACTGCACAGAACAAGATGTCCCTCTCATCACTTCTAATCATATTACCATACTGCTAACCCAGCCTTGAGATATTCAACAACTCCCCACCACCTTTTGCCCTCATCTTCCTCAGTAGATCAAGGATTCCACTATTGTCCATCTATATAAAGGAAAAATAAAATAGATTGTCCTATGACAACCACTAAATCCTCCTTAACAGGTTAATCCTTCACCTGGAAGATGGTCATATACCTAAGACCTGGAGTAGTTTCAGAAAGGGCTGAGGAATGGGAAACATGGTGTTTGCTGCCCAACTCCAGGAGAAATAACAGAAGCAGAACAAAAGTGTTATATGATGTTCATTTATCTAACCCAGATCTTTGATACTGTCAGTCATAAGGGCCTGTGAAAGATCATGGTCAAATCTGGTTACCTAGAGAAATTTATCAGTATTATATTCAAGGTTGAGAATGCCAAGCTTGCTCAGATTCTGAATAATGGATGATGATCTTATGCTTTACCAATCACCAAATGAGTAAAGCAGTGCTATGTGCTTGCTCCCATGATTTTCAGCATGATGTTTTCAGTGATGTTGTCAGACACCTTCAGTGAAGACAAAAATGGCATCGAGGTCAACTACTGCACTGCTGGTAAATGATTGAACTTAAAAAGTCTACAAGCCAATACTAAAATAGAGTGAGAGTTGGTTTTTGACTTTTTGTTCACAGATGATTGTATCATCAATGCAGACTCCAAGAAAAAGATGCAACAGAATAGACATCTATTCTCTACTCTTTGTCCTAATTTTGGCCTGACAATTAACACTAAGAAAAAAAGAGGTTCTCTACCAGCCAGGAACTGCACCATCCATACATGGAACCATTGGTTAGAGCAAGTGGAGAAATTTTGAATGATGTAATTTCACTTATCTAGGCAGTATTTTTTCCATATGTATACAAGTAGATGATGAATTTGATGCATGCATTGCCAGAGCTATCTCAGCAATTGGTAGGTTCTAAAAGAATAAATAGGAGATAAGAGGTATTAGACTGTCTACAAAACTGAACGTCAACAGAGCCATTCTGTTGACATCATTGTTGTATACCTGTGAAATTTGAACAGTCTACCAGCTTTATGATAGGAACCTGAATTGCTTCCATTTGAATTGTCTTAGAAAGATTCTGACGATCACCTGGCAAGATAAGATACCTGACACTGAAGTCCTTTCTCAAGGTGAACTATCAAATATGCAAATTTTACTGCAGGGAGTACAACTCTAATGAGCTGGGCACATTGTTCAAATGTCAAACATACATTTGTCTAAAACACTATTTTACAAGAACTCACACAAGGCAGTGTGGTGAAAATTTCTATGCCATGGGGCAGCTAGGTGGTGCAGTGGATAGAGCACTGGCCCTGGAGTCAGGAGTACCTGAGTTCAAATCCGGCTTCAGACACTTAACACTTACTAGCTGTGTAACCCTAGGTGAGACACTTAACCGCATGTCTCACTAAAAAAAAAAAAATTCTATGCCATAGTATTAGATGAATAAAACACCAAAGTCTCCAAGCCAAAGAAAAATAGGTTTATTGAAAGAGGGAGCCTGTCTCACAATAAGGCTGGTCTTGGTCTGAGACCCAAAGACCCAGAATCTCAGGATCCCCAGAAATTTATACTCATATAGCCCCAAGATTAAAGTATTATAAATGAAGTGAGATATTTCTACAATAATTAAATAGTAGTGTCTTTTGATCTATTGTTCCTCCAATATTATCATTGCTAAGTAACATGGCCAAAACAAACTGAATTGTGATATCACATCTCACATTGTGGAAGTCACATAGACATTGATGGAAATAGGAAAGCCATCTTTGGATTTAGAAGTGGCAATCTTGCCCATATTTGTGGTACTTTTAGGACATTTTATGGGTTTGGTGCTTTAATTATGTAGGCATGGCTCAATCTACTTACATTACATCTTATATTAATAGCTCTGCTTGGTCCATAGCAACTACAGAGAAGCTATTTTGGGTAACTGACCTTTATCCTGATTGATCCATCCTAACCACAAACTTGATATAGGATGATATATGAACTGAATAAGAAAACATAATCCCTAAGCATTTGCAATCTATCTTAATTCGTTATCAACTACTGAAGCTTGAATCTCATGTATTGGTAAGGTATAACTTAAATCACATAGAAATGAAAGGAATGGCGAAAATCTCACTCACAGTAGGTGGTCACATGGTGGTCAGAAGAGGTGACACAAGGACACTCTCTGAAGGGCTCTGAAGCTTTTGGTATCAATTGTGAGAAATTCAAGGCACTAGCACAGGATCATTGAGCATGGTGTTCCTGCATCAAAGAAGGTGCTATGCTCTATAAGCCAAGCATAATTTTGATAGTTCAAAAGAAAATATGTGCAAATTTAGAGACATTTACCTCCCAAATGGTCATAGCAACTATTTGTACCCAACCTGTGGTGGAGCTTTCCAAGCTCATATTGGTATAATCAGCCACACCAGAACACACCTTATAATGACCCTGACATCATGATGTAATTTTGGTCATCTTCAAGCAAGAAAAAGAAACAACAAATTCCACTGGCCTCCTCTCCCCTCAGTTTGGAGTACTATATATTAGAGAACTGAATTTGTTCCAAAGCTTTCATTTATAGAGGAAACAATTCTCTTTCTATCTGCAGCTTTGCTTGATTTCAACTCTTTGGAACAAGACAATCCATTGCTGGGTGCTCAAGTTACCCCCTGTCTTTTCAGCTTCATTTAGGTTGTTGTCTTCCTTCATTAGATTATAAAATTCTTGTTGGAAGGGGCTATCTTTTTTCTTACTTATCGACCCAATACTTAGAACAGAGCCTGGCATGGAGTATATGCTTAATGTGCTTAGAAAATATTTATTGAATTTAATTACTTTTTAATCACAGGCACTTTGAATTTGTCCCTATGTTCTGGATTGGACCAGTGCCATACTCTGGTAGTTTAAATTTGATATTTTATCTAAGTGAAACAATTGTAAGTCATACAATAGTTTCAGGAGAAGGATATTCAAATAAGTTTATTCAGATGAGGAGGGTCTCTGTTTTGTCTTACCCATTGTGATCCACCTTCTAAAACTCTGTGCCCACAGGTCCTTATTGTCTCCCATGTACTCAGGTGATAAGGAAGTGGTATCAAGATCCTCATCCCTTATCCCCTAGAATCTAAGAATGTCTTATTATTTTTAAACAACAATTAGCTTTACCCCAAATAAACATTTCTTATGAATATGAAATGGAGGTGATGAATATATTTAAGGAATTAAACCTGGTAGATAGAGTACCTGAAGAACTATGAACAGAGGTTCACAATATTATATAGGAGAAAACAACCCCCCAAAACACAAAGAAATAGAAGAAAAAGAAAACAAAATGGCTGTCTGATGAATCTTTATAAATTACTGAGGAAAGAAAAAGTATGAAATGGAAAAGAGTAAGGGAAAGATATTCCCAACAGAATGCAGAGCTGTAGAGAATAGTAAGGGGAGATAAGTTTTGTTTGTTTGTTCATTTGTTTGCGGGGCAATAAGGGTTAAGTGACTTGCTCAGGGTTACACAGCTATTAAGTGTGAAATGTCTGAGGCCACATTAGAACTCAGGTTGTACTGAATCCAGGGCTGATAATTTATCCACTGTGCCACCTAGCTGCCCCAAAGATAAGGTTTTCTTAAAGGAGCAATGCAAAGAAATAGAAGAAAATGTGAAAGACAAGAAATCTATTTAAAAATTAGAGATATAAAGGGAAAATTGCATGCACAAATGGATATAAGAAAAAAAGGTAGGGATTTAACAGAAGCAGAAGATATTAAGATGAGGTTGCAGAAATACACAAATGAAGCATACAAGCAAGATCTTAATATCACCATAACCATGATGATGCAGTTATTTACCTAGTCATCCATACTGGAGAATGAAGTAAAGTGGGCCTTAGATAGCATTCCTAACAATAAGGCTAGTGGAGGTAAGAGAATTCCAACTGAACTATTTAAAAACCTAAAAGATGATGCTCTTAAAATGTTACATTCAATCTTCCAGAAAATTTGGAAAACATAATAGGGGCCACTAGATTGGAAAAGATCAGTTATATCATGCCAAGGAATGTTCAAATTAAAAAAAATTATTTCACTCATTCCACACACCAGCATGGTTAGCTTAAGATTCTGCAAGCTAGGCTTCAGCAATATGCAAACCAAAAATTACCAAAAGTTCAGGCTGGATTTTAAAGGGGCAGAGGAACTAGTGACCAAATTGTCAACATTCACTGGATTATGGAGAAAGCAAAGGAGCTTCAAAAAACAAAATATACTTCTGCTTCATTGACTACACTAATACCTTTGACTGTGGATCGCAACAAAATATGGCAAGACCTCAGAAATGGGAGTGCCAGATCATCTTACTCATCTCCTAAGGAACCTGTATGCAGACCGAGAAGCAAAAGTTAGAACTGAACATGGAAAAACTAATTGATTTAAGATTGGAAAGAGGAGACTAGCAAGGCTATAAATTATCACCTTATTTATTTAACATATGCAGAGTTCATCATGCAAAATGCTAGGCTGAATGAATCAAAGTCTGGAATTAAGGTTGCTAGGAGAAATATCAAGAATCTTAGATATGGAAATTCAATTTTGATGGCAGAAAGTGAAGAAAATTAAGAATCTTTGTGAGGGTGAAAGAGGAGAGTATAAAAGCAAGAATTAAGTTTAACATTAAAAAAAAAAAACTTCCTGGCTAGGAAATCATCACTTCCTGGCCAACAGAAGGAGAAGAAATTGAAAACAGTTTCAGGTTTTATATTTTAGTCAAAAAGATCAATGCAGACAGCAACTACAGGCATGAAATTAAAAACAAAAAACCAAAACACTTGCCTTGGAAGGAAAGCTGTGGCATATCTGAACAGCATACTAAAAAGAGGAAAGGTCTCCTTATTTACAAAAATACATATAGTCAAAGCCATGATTTTTTTTTCCAGCAGCAATGTATGGCTATGAGAGATGGAACATGAGGAAAGCTTAGCAGTACAGAATACTTTTGAATTGTGGTGCTGGAGAAGACTTTATCCCTTGGATAGCAGGGAGATCAAATCAGTCAATAATTAAAGAAATTAATTCATTTAAGAAATTAAAGAATATACTTTTGTTTTCTTGATTCTATGTAAGTCTTCTGATAATAAGATATAAATGTAGGAACAAGTATATCTGTCTATCTACTCACTGGAAAATCAAATACTGAAGGCAAAACTTAAATACTTTGCCCACAGTGAAAAAATGAGACTCATTAGAAAAGATATTGTTGTTGGGAAAGATTGAAGACAAAAGGAAAGGGGGAGGGAGAGGATAAGATGGATAAATATTGTCATGCACACAGTGAACATGAACTTGGAGAAATTTTGAGAGATGGTGGAGGATAGAAGTCCTGGAGTACCATGATTTATGGGATCATGAACAATTGAATCAGACTGAAGGACTAAACAGCTTAATCTGTAGGGGGGTTTGAAGTGCTACAAAAAATAAGATATTGCTCCTACCACATCCTGATAAAAGAGAGAGGCCTAAACTCTTATTCTTGTTGTAATTTGTTTCATATTCAAGGAACATACCAAATGAATCAAATAAGCATGGGATTCCTGGGAACTGCTTCGATGAACTCTAGTAAGTTGTGAGCCCTTAAATATCTTAAATATAATTTTCCCTATAAGTAACTACATTCCAAATTATCCTAATGATTGGAGCTAAAGTTAGAAGTTGAGAAATAGTTTAAAAATCCATAATAGTATTATGCCTTCATCATATTAATTTTATTAAGAACTAACCTAATAATAAAATCTACCTTTAGGGTTTTAAAGTTTATAAAACTTTTCTTCCATTATCTCAATGATGCAGTCAAAAGAGTACAGAATTTATAATCAAAAGGTTTGAGTTTTAAACCTGCCTCTTTTTATTATTTGGGAAAGTTCTGGATATTGATTTTTTACCTTTTAAATATGATTATTGGATTGGATGACATCTAAGATTCCTTCAATCTCTTAATGTGGTATGCCAGAAATAATACTCTGAGCTAGGTACTAAAAGCCATTATTATCACTATTTTATAAATGAGCAAACAGGATTAGGTTTAATAGCTTGTCCTTAGTCACCCAGCTAGTATCAGAGAACGTTTTGAACTCATGTCTTTCTGACTGACCAAGATCTAAAAGCTAAACCTAGTTTGTTGATTTATACCAACATCTTTGCTGATGATCATAACAAAATCAAGAATATACTTTTGTTTCCTTGATTCTGTGTATGTATTTTGATAATTAGATATAAATTTAGGAACAAGTATATCTGTCTCTGTCTTTCTATCTATCTATCTATCTTTCTATCTGTCTGTCTATCTATCTATCTACCTATCCATCTAAGAATTGAAAACAATACTAGTTACAGGACAATAGGCCATCACCATCTGTCAGACCCTAACATTACTGTAAGGTTTGTACATGTTAATCTGGGAAAATTTCATTAACTGACAAATCGAAATTATTTGTAACAGAAAAAGGATATATAAAGATTATATTTAGCTGAAGTAATTGAAACATGTATGAATTCTTTAAATATGATGAAATAAGGATTTTAAATATGCTTGACATAGCATCCATACCCCTGTAGGCATCAGTATTAAATTTAATGTTTTAGTTATTAGGACTTCTTATAATTTGTAAATTTATTCTTAAAAGAAAAAACAAATATGGCTAGAACTTGTGACAAATATCCTTTCAAGTATTGAGGGGGCAAATATAGAAATAAGATAAATTGTAATATCTGTTACAGGGTAGAAAGAACTTTCCTTTTGCTTTAATAAAAATATTATTAACTTCACAAAGCATTTTATTGTATTATCATATGATTTTATGATTATATTCATATACTAGACATCGCAAAATCTTAGTGCTGGTTAAAACATAAATTGATTAAAATTGTACTAAGATTTTGGAGACATTTTTCTTTAATTGTTATCACTTAATGGTTCATATTAAATCCATTTTTATTCATTTGTTTATATAAGATTGGACCTGGAATTTCCTACATTTATAGAACAACTAGGAAGGAAACTCCATCTACAAATGCAGACTTGGCAACTGTACAGTAACATTTGTTCTCATTTAGATGGTTGCTGGGGTCACTGTGAAGTTAAGTGACTTGCAGATGGTCACAGAGTTAGGAAACATCAAAGATGAGACTTGAGACAGTTTTTATAACTCTAAAAGTCCAGCTTGAAATCTACTACATCATGTTGTCACTCACCACTTCTTAAATATGGTATCTGTTAACTAGATCAGTTAAAACAATGTGATACTGAATGACTGAAAAAGCAATGAACTCAATTGAGTTCGCATTTAGAACATTTAGCTTTGGTCTATTCCATCACTGCAAACTAAACCTTTGTATCTGGACTAGGTGTCTTATAGGTCTGTGTGTATGTGTATTGTAAGCAAAATATTATATTATTTATTAATATTCTTTGAACCTACCTTTATGTAGCTTGAAAATTTCCTTGCCCAAAATCTTACCATAAAGGTCAGATTGACCTTAGAGATGCTATTGAGAAGCCCATTGGCTGCAGGAAATGCTTAGAGATAACCCAGGTCTTTGTTAACATCCATCCAAAGCTTATGTTTAGGTTCCCAAATTTGGATGTTTATAGGGATTTCTGGTATACACCTTAAAATGTTCTTCCATGGAAATTACCTATCTACTGCCTACTTGATGGCACTCAGGCACTCTTATGCCCAAGTCTGAGCTCTGTGTAATATTATCTCACAGAGACAGGTGGGGGGAAGTCACACTTTTTCCTGGCTCTTCTTTTTGTCAAATGACCTATTTTTTCCCCTAAAACTCAGCTTTACGAGTTTGTTCATGTAACTAACAGTGTGTACATGTGTGTATGTGTGCTAATTAGGGTGCCCTGGAAAAAGTGTCATCAGTAGAAATTGACCACAACTTTTCTATAGAAAGTCACTCAAAATCATATAGTCTTCTGTTGCTAAATAGGTAATAATACTTTTGTGTACTAAGAACAATCCAGCTATATAGTTGCTATAAATTGACTACAAAAATACTAATAGGAAACTAGCATTTAGTATGTACCTACTATGTATCTAAAACATTGAGTAGATTTTTTATGAGGGGTTAATGCAATACTACAAAGAATAGTCTCAGATAAGAAGGCATGGATGGGTTGAAATATATACTAAGGAAGGCAGTATCCACACTAATGACATCCTAAATCCATATAAATATGTAAATATATAGTAATTTATCAGTAATCACTTTAATCCATTGATTCAGCTACTCAGTTGTTTGAGAGCCATAACTCATCAATGAGTGGGTAGTATGATGTATTATTAAAACAAAAGAAAAATGCTAGACATAGAATGAGAAAAAATTATATTAAAACCTTGGTTTTGAAGTGTATTTTCTGTGTGGCACAAAGAAAACCACTTAATTTGTTTGAGCCTCAATGTTTTTATCTGTAAAATGAAGATGTTGGTATCTGAGTGGACATATTACTGGAGATGTTGATTCACATCAATATTCTCACTACAAACATCATTGAAGAAAGACATCAAAGTTAAATGGAAGGATAATCAGCCCGATTACATGGTAGTATTCCTACCTCAACCATTTCTTTCTTAGTAAATTTTAGAAATGATTTTACTTATGCTTGATTTCTTCTTAATATGCATTCATGCTTTTTGGGGGGGGGAGGCTACTTAGTAAAAAAAACAAATATCCTTTAGCTGTTCATAGCTCCTTCTTTTCCCATTATTTATCCTTTCTCACAGAGGCCATTTAATTTTGTAAAGAATACCCTTTTTGGGGCAGCTAGGTGGCGTAGTGGATAAAGCACCGGCCCTGGATTCTGGAGTACCTGAGTTCAAATCTAGCCTCAGAAACTTGACACTAGCTGTGTGACCCCGGGCAAGTCACTTAACCCCCATTGCCCCACAAAAAAAAAAAAATACCCTTTTCTACGTCATTCCATCCTGGAAAGGTAACACATTTGCATATTAAAGACCACCACCTGGGGCAGCTAGGTGGCACAGTGGATAGAGCAATGGCCCTGGATTCAGGAGTATCTGAGTTCAAATTTCTGCCTATCTCAGTTTCTTCAACTGTAAAAATAGATCTAATAATAGCACTTAAAACCTCACAGGGTTGTTGTGAGGATCAAATGTGATATTTGTAAACTCTTTGCAAAACTCAAAGCAATATAATAGATGTTAGTTTTAGTTTATATAATTTTCTTTTCCTAATAGAAAATAAAATGTCATTAGGTTAAGTCTTATCACTGACAGTAAACTCATTTCAGAAAGTGAAAAATTTCCCAAGAAAATTTGAATTACTTGGGAAACATATTTGACTGACACATTTATGAAACAAGGTCTAAATTTATTGCCTGAAACACAGAGTTGTCCAAAAGAATGGTTGCATCTGACAGGAAAAGAATAATTTTAAAATTCAGTGGTTCTAAAGGAGAAAAAAACACCTAGTTGGATTGCAGGTTATTATTGTCAAATACTTAACTCAGAACAATAAATATTATCTATGAATGGAATTGTTTACATGACATAATGAATCAGAGAATTGAATTTCCGCAGTCAATTTTAGCAAACTTTTCTAATACCTCTTTAAAGTTTAAAGTACACTTTCCTTAAAAGGACCTTGTAATATAAGTAGGTAGTGAAAATGCTATTACCCTTGTTTTATAGATGAGGAAAGTGAGACTCCTCAGAGAGATTAAACCATTTGTGCCCAGTCACAGGTAGTGAGTATATATCAGAGCTAACACTTGTCTTTATATCTTTCTAAATCCAATTCTTCAAGTTTCATTCAAGGTCTATTTCACCACAACTTCATCTTAAACTAAGCTAGTTGCTACATAGACAAATTAACCAGATTAGCATTATTATTATTATTATGTATTCTTCATTTTGAAGAGGACCAATGACACCACCCGGTGAGGTCTTGATTTACATGTAAATTGGAATTAAGTGAGACAGAGTTGAAGAAAGTTGTGAGCCTCACTCTTCCAGGGTGTTTTGTCTAGTGGCAAGACAAAAGTCTGAATGACTGGAGATACTCTGTGATGCAGGAGATGGCCTCGTTTGGGGTCTTTGATGTCTGACCAAGCTCTAAGTGATCCACAGCACCTGCTTCAACCATCTTCATAGACATTGAAAAAAAAATGTCTTTATCCAGTGGATAATGGGAACAGAGAAGAAGGGTGATGGAAATCATCTCACATAATTTGGGCATTCAAGTGGAAAATTAATTTTTGTCTAAACTAGTCAAAGCAGACTAAAATATTTATACACATAGTTGAGTGCAGAATTAGTCTTAAAACAAACAAAAAACTGTTTAATCATCAAACATCAAGTGGGGTTTAAAAGGAAAGCATTTGTGATTGGATTCTGAGGAAATTAAAGGGAATAAAGTCAGGGGAACTAAGGAAGATTGTGACAAATCTAAATCATTGGTTCTCAGCACAGCACATTCCTCTCTTATTATCTTATTCTTTATGAGGAACGGAAGGGAAATTGTTCAATGCAATAAGCTACCATCATTCCAGAGGTCTAAGGATATACACATATGTGTATATAGGAATGTATGTATATACATATGCATATGTGTACAAGTCTGTCTATCTATACTGAATATGGCTGGTTCTCACTCAATTTGTGATGTGGTATGTCATAAGTTTCCAATTATCCAAAGGTTTTATCAGAAAATAAAGATATCAAAATAAAGAGATTTTTACTATAAGAAACTTTTTTGGGGATAAATTCATTTCTTATTGTATCTGGGCATTAAAAACAAATAAAACCCCCAACTTCTTTGACTCACCAATTTATAAAAGCTAAAATAGGATTAGTAGGGTTAAAGCCTAGAGGTTGCTATGTAAGGCTACAATGGAAGGATTCACTTTAATGGAAGTATTAATCAGAAGCAAAACTGGCCTTGCTCTGAACTCAAATAGAAAAGAAGCTTAAGTTTCTCAAAGACTAAATGTAGATAATAGATGCTAGGTGCTAAATATTATATGTAGCATTGGTTAAGCTATACAAATAAAATAAGCTTCAGGAATGATCCTATATACCTAAGATTATAGTAGTGACAGGGAACTAATGGTAGGAATTTGTCTCTTTAAATTTACAAAGCCTGACTTATGCTGGGTATGCAACATATTGGATATTGGATAAAATGAGGTAATACTTGTAAAGTGCAAAATTACTCTATAGATGCTGCCTTAATATTATAATGTAAGTTCCTTGAAGAATGGGATAGTTTTGCTTCAGTATTGTCTTCTTAAAAAAAAAAAAGAATATATTTTTGACAAACAAGCCATTTGGTTAAGGAGTGATAACATTTTCTCAAGTTTCTAAAATTTATGACTGAAAAATTACTTAGAAGTAGAGATCAGCTCACCTAATGGTTCTCAAAATATAATCTTAGCAAAAATGGGATCCCTCAGACTCTTTCAGAGGGTACTGAATATTGAAAGTATTTTCCTAATAATACTAAGATTTGTGAGTTTCTAAAATAGTACATATCAATAGATATATAAAACAAAACTCTTTATATTATTTTCACCAATTTTAAGAGTATAAAGAGGTTCTGAGATTAAAATGATTGAGAACCTTCCCATTTTTCAGACATGAAAACTGTGACCTTTATAGTCCAAAGTCAAAGTAATAAATATTGACTTGAACCCTGTTTTTTCATTATAATTCTGGAGTACCTGAATAAATATTTAGGTCCCTGTATATTTAACATAGTAATACATTTTGATTGTTGTTCCCAGTGCCTGAGATTTGAACCAAGGTACTCATTTTAGTTTTTGTTATTTAACATCTATAAATGTGAGGTTTGGACATAAATCTATATCATTATTGCTAGTTATACCTATATCTAATTGTTTTCTCTAGTCATTTTAATATTTTTTTCACATTTCAGCCATTAATTTATACTCAAGCTACAATTCTTCTCAGGGAGATTGCATAGTGCAAAGAGGTCAGACCTCAGAGTTAGAAAGATTTGTGTATAAGTCTGTTATCTACCACATAATGGATATGTAGGACTGGGAAAGTCAGTTAACTTGTTAGTGCCCCGACAATGTTCTAATACTAAAAATGTATAGATAAATTATATATCTCAAGGGGTTTCCACATCATGTAGCTACCTATAAAATATAAATGAAAATTCCATATAAAATCAAATTAATAATAATTATCCTTACTTTCATTTACAGTTTTTCATTCTGTATAATACCTCATGTTCAATAAATGAGAAAATATTTAGCTTAAATAGCTTTATTTGTAAATCCCAAACTATGGGGAACCTGAAAGAAATACAAACAAGTGAATCTCTCTGGGCCTTAGTTTCCGCAAATGTAAAATAATGAGCCTTGTACAGACAATCTCTAAGTTTCCATCTAAACATAGTAAAGCTTATTTTTTTTTTAGAAATTATGTGGCATAGTGAAAAGATCAAAAATTTATTACCATTTTTTTTCTTCGAGACTTTAAAATTGTAATATAATATTTTATTTTTTTACCAATTACATGTTAAAATGTTTTAAATCTTTTTTTTAGTTTTAAATTCCAAATTATTTTCCTTCCTCCTTCCCTTTCCCTCTTCCTGAGACAGTAAGCAATCTGATATAGGTTATACATATGCAATCGTGAACAATTTTTCCATCTTAGTAATTTTGTGTAAGAAGATTTGAATTAAAAAAAATATGAAAGAAGGAAAGAAGGAAGGAAAGAAGGAAGGAAGGAAGGAAGGAAGGAAGGAAGGAAGGAAGGAAGGAAGGAAGGAAGGAAGGAAGGAAGGAAGGAAGGAAGGAAGAAAGAAAGAAAGAAAGGAAGATAAAAAAAATAACACTTCAATTTTATTCAAAACAGTATAAGTTCCTTCTCTGGAGATGGATAACATGCTTCATCCTGAGTCTTTTGCAATTATCTTGGATCATTATATTGCTGGACAGCTAAGTCATTCATAATACTTCATCATAAAATATTGCTGTTGTTATGTACAACATTCTTCTGATTCTGCTCAATTCATTTTGTATCAGTTCATTTAAGCCTTTCCATGTTTTTCTGAAATCATCATGCCTGTCATTTCTTAAAGCACAATGATATTTTATCATAATCATATACCATAGTTTGTTTAGCCATTCACCAACTGATGGGCATTTTCTCAGTTTCTAATAATTCGCCACTACAAAAAGGGCTGCTATAAATAGTTTTGTATAAATGGGCCCTTTTCCTCTTTTTTTCCTTATGTCTTTGGAATATAAATCCAGCAGTGATATTGATATATCAAAAGGTATGACCAATTTTATATCCCTATGGGCATAGTTCCAAATTGCTCACCAGAATGGTAGGGTCAGTTCACAACTCCACTAATAGTGCATTAGTGTCCAAGTTTTCTCACATCCCCTCCAACATTCATCATTTTTTAAAATTTTGTCATATTAGTCAATCTGATAGATGTTCAGTCATATTTCAGAGTTGTTTTAATTTGCATTTCTCTAATCAATAGTGATTTAGAGCATTTTTCTTTCTTTGTTTTTTTGTTTGTTTTGTTTTGTTTTTGCAGGGCAATGAGTGTTAAATGACTTGCTCTGGGTCATCCAGCTAGGAAGTGTCTAGTGTCTGAAGCCAGATTTGAACTCAGGTCCTCCTGAATCCAGAGCCAGTGCTCTATCCACTGTGCCATCTAGCTGCACCCTAGAGCATTTTTCATATGATAATAGTTTGATTTCGTTGTCTGAAATCTACGTGTCCATATCCTTTGACCATTTATCAATTGGGGAATGACTTGTATTTTTATAAATTTGACTCTATACTATACATTTGAGAAATGAGGCCATTCTCAGAGATACTTGTCACCCATTCCCAGTTTTCTGTGTTTGTGCAAAAATGTCTATATTTCATATAATCAAAATTATCTATTTTATATTTTGTAATTTTCTCTGTATTTCCTTTTGTCCTAAATTCTTCCTTTATCCATAGAGCTGACAAATAAACTATTCCATTCTCTCCCAATTTGCTTATGGTATCACCTTTTATGTGTGAAATCATGTACCCATTTTGACCTTATATGGTACCAGTAAGATGTTAGTCTATACCTAGTTTCTGTCTTACTGTTTTCCAAGTTTTTTTCAAATAATGAGTTTTTGTTCCAAAAGCTAGGATCTTTGGGTTCATCATATACTAGATTACTATGGTCATTTACTATAGTGTAATATGTACCTTAACTCTTCTACTGATCCATTGCTCTATTTCTTAGCCAGTACTGGATTGTTTTGATAATTATTGCTTTATAATACAGTTTAAGATTTTTTTTGTAGCTAGAACACCTTCCTTAACATTTTCCCCCATTGGTTCCCTTTATATCCTTGACCTTTTGTTCTTCCAGATGAATTTTGTTATTATTTTTCTAGCTCTATAAAATAATTTCTATTCCTTTGGTATAGCATTAAATGAATAGATTAAATTAGGTAGTATTGTCATTTTTCATTGTAGTGGCTCAGCCTACCCATTAGCAATTAATATTTTTTCCAGTTGTTTAGATCTGACTTTATTTGTGTGAGAAGTATTTTGTAATTGTGTTCATATAGTTGCTGAACTTGTCTTGGCAGGTAGCCTCCCAAGTATTTTACTTTTTCTATAGTTATTTTAAATGAAACTTCTCTTTTGATCTCTTGCTGCTGTACTTTTTTGGCAATATGTAGAAATGCTGATGCTTTATGTGGGTTTATATTGTATCCTGCAACTTTGCTAAAGTTATTAATAATTTCATGTAGCTTTTTAGTTGATTCTCTAAGTATATCATCTTATCATTTGCAAAGAGCGATAGTTTTGTTTCCTCATTGCCTATTGTAATTCCTTTCATTTCTTTTTTTCTCTTATTGCTGTAGCTAATACTTCTAGTATGATATTGAATAATAGGGATAATAATGGGCATTCTTGCTCCCCCCCACCCCCGACTTCCAGCTTATCCCAATTAGAGATAATTCTTGTTGATGGTTTTAGATGAATATTTCTCATCATTTTAAGGAAAGTACCCTTTATTCCTATACTCTCTAGTATTTTTTTTAATTTTAATTGGAATGGCTGTTGTATTTTGTCAAAGGCTTTTTTCTGCATATATTGAGAAAATCATATGATTTTTAGTCATTCAAGGATTTAGTTCAAGTTCTGCCTCTGTTGTGGCCTGACCTCAGGGAAGGTACTTAATGTTTCTCCTCCTTAGTTTCTTAATCTGTAAATTGTACCCAGTCAAGCCCCATACATATATAGCTGCATGAATATCGGCAAGTCATTAAAATTCTGTCTCAGTTTTCCATTGGGATTTTAAAAATTGTCCAATCTGCAACAAAATAAAACCAAACAAACACGGAGGCAAAGCTCTGAGCCAATGGCACTTTTTTAAAGGGTCCATGGTCCCCTCTAATGAAGTGGACTTCAGATCGTCCTATTGATTTGAGATACCCCCTTCTTCCAGGGCCTTAGTTTTATAGTGCTTGATACCCTGATAATACAGGTGAAACATACCAAGAATATAGAATCTTATTGTGGATAGACCTTTTCCTTGACTCCCCAAAAAAGTCTACACAAAATATAGAATTCTATTGGTAGACAAATGACTAGTGAACAGGCCTTAACAGACCTATTTTGCCCTTTCAGAAGGTTCTACCAAGCCAATAATCATAACAATGGGTTTATAGAAAGGCAGACCACAGGCCAGCAATCAGGGTCACTCATTGGCTATGTTCTCATGGCCATCTCCCCTTGTTGACCAATAGAGAGATAACAAGGGACAGAGGGGCAGTAAAAATAATTGGGGAACTTTCTATGTAATTAAGTCATCCCTGTCACACTGGCCATGGTCACCATAACAAGGTAAAACAAGGGTGGATGTGCTCTAGTTAGCTTCCTGTGGTTAAGCAAGTGAACTTACTATATGCAGTTCACAGATCTAATGTCTACTGTCTTATAAGCATCAGTCCTATGAAATCATATCAAACTGATCGATACTGGTTGGAATAAAGTAGGGGTCCAATTAATTATCTATCACACTTCTCAACTTTAAAATACAGATAATAGCATCTATCTCCAAGGATTTTGTGAGGAACAAATGAGATAATATTTGTAAAGTGATTAACTCAGTGTCTGGCACATAGTAGATACTTAATAACTGAATCCTTCTTTCCTTCTTAATAACATTGATATTACTGCATCATAAAGTTATTATAGGAAGAGCACTACACAATTATGAATTATTATTGTGAAGAGGAAATAAGATATTGTAGGAAAAAGATCACTGTACTTGAAACCACATCAAATATTCAAGGAATAATTCTTTTTTTTTTTTTTTTACTCTTCTTCAAATCTCTCTCTTTCCATTGAGGGAATCATTATCTTCCCAGTCACTAAAATTCCTTCTCCCTCACCCCATGTACTTAGTTATCAAGCCATATCTATTCTGTCTTTAAAACACTTTTCACACATACTTCTCTTATCTTCTATCAAATAACTTCTTTCTTAGTTTGAAGTCATCCTGTTGCTATATTTTTGTCTCCATCCATCTTGGCCCTCCTTTTTCCAATATGCTCTCCAAAGGCTGCCAAAATAATCTTCCTAAGCTCTAGCTAAGTCTGGCTGACCATGTTAGGAATCTTTTCAGAACATTCATAACCTCCCCCCAAATAAAATGATTAATACCAAATTGCTTAACATAGAATCTGATGCCCTCCACAATTTGGGTCCCTATTATAATATTTCTTCATTTAATTGATACATTTACTTTATGAACTCTACATTTTTTCCAAATTGATTTATTCACCATGAATTGAACTCATATTGCAGTTCTCCCATGTAAATTATGTTAGTCATTTTCCATACTCAGTATGTGCCTTTCTGGCCTCATCTCTGCTTCTCAGATTCTTGGTCTTCCATCAAGGCTCAACTTGATTGAATAATAAATCACTCTTCGCTTCAATTTTCAGTGTTCTCTTCATTCTCAGTTTTACCACAAGGAGAATGAAATATTCTTGATGGCAAAAAAAAAAAGTCTCATATTTTTCTTTGTATCCTTTGTGTAACACACAATGTTTTATACATTTTAATTAAAATTTATCTAAAAGAATTAAATTGATTTAGAAGACCTGGATAGAAATCTTCAACCTCATTATTATTAACTGTGACCTTGAGTGTTACTCGAGTTTCTCTGAAACTTGGTATCTTTAATATCTGTAATGGAGGGAAGGGGAAGAAGGAGAATAAGCATTTATATAACACCTATTATGTACCAGGTATTATCTTAAGTGCTTAAGAGTAATATTTTACTTAATCCCCCTAACAGCCTTGTAAGTTAGATGCTAATTTTATCCTTTTTTTTTTTTTTAACAGTTGAGGAAACCAGGCAAAAGAGATTAAAGTGAGTTGCCCAAGGACACACAACTAGGTCTGAAGCCAAATTTGAACTCAGATCTTTTTGACTCAGGCTCATTGCTCTACCTAGCTGGAGTAACTAATATCCTGGCTAGGAGGAACCATTTGCCTTATAGGTTTGACATGAGGGAAGCTTGTAACAAATTAAATATGATATAAATGTACATTATGTTACTATGATAGAGTCTTGTTATTTAAAGGTCTATATCTTGTTTCTCTTTTAAAAAAATATACACATACATGTATGCATATACACATATACATAAATGAGCCTTATAGCTCCTAAAATTATTATAACTGACATAAAATTTATTCAGTATGTATGTTTTATTTACTAATTTATTTCCATTTATAATTATTTGCTACTCTACATATGCTGTATGATTAGCCTTTAACATTCAGGTAACAGTATTTTTTCCCTACTATCTCAAATGCAAATTAAAAAAAATTGAACATTAAAAAAAGACTAATAAAGATTAGGTCTGAGAAGAAAAAAAGTAAAAAATAATTAAAGAAAAGGAAGCTTTACAAAAATGTTCCCCACATCCTTCTTCCATTGCAAACTCCCAAGTTGCCTGTGAGTGGCTCATTGAAGGTCATTTTTGAGTGGCTTCTAAGTATGATAGCTCAATGACTTGCTTTTTAACAAATCTGCCTTCTTGACAGAAAAAAAGTAAGTTACATTGATTTAATGTCTGAGAAATGAGGACAAATGGAATATTTTTCCATTGCATGAGTACTTAAATTATGATAAAAACAAACAATAGAATTCTATTGTCTGCATTCTCTGCCCTGAAAATTAGAAAGCATGCAATGTTTTCTTCCAGTTATACTCATGCAAAAAAAATGTACAATTTAAAATATCTAACCAGATAGAACATAGATCTCTTTGAGTAGAGCAAAATTGACAGCCATTTTTGTCACTGTGAAACTTGTGACCCAAACATAAATGCAGCTCTGGAATCTTTAGGGGGAGGAAGAATTACACAGGGGTATTATAAGTAGAAAGCAATGGTCCTGTTCTATCCATATTGCACAGAAAGGTTATTATATTTATTAAACTACAAGCTGGATGTTTCTTTTTAAAGAAGCTGAGTTTAATTCATGCTCTATTCTATTTCCTCTATAGTTATCTTAAATTTTCCATGAACTTAAACAAGGTAATATAAACATGTGCTTAGTAACAAAATAATATTGACAATATTAGAGGTTTAAACACATATGTCCACAATATATACAAAATTTATTTTAAAATAGAATATCGCTTTCATTTAATTATAGCCATATCTTTGCATCTGAATGTGAGCACTAATTGATATATTTTTGTAAAAATAAAAAAATAAGTTAGAGATAGTAGAAAGAATCTCTTTCTACTGATACCTCAGGTATGGTGTAGTGATGTTTACATTGTTGGAAATGAATGAACAGCTGTCATTCAAAGTCATTTTTTGTGTAAGTCTGAGCACTTCTTCCTTGGGGTATGACACTCTCCTAGGCTTTTCCTTCAAAACTTTCTTTAGCAAACAAAGGGGAGGAAAATGGTGAAAGTCACAACTCAATATCAGCTTTACTAGTCTGATCACCTGACTCTCTGCAGACTAACTAAGAAGTCTGGAGGAGTCATGGTACAATTAAATTCTAAGCACTAAAAAGTTGCAAAATAAAATGAAGTATTTTTCTCTTATAGTTTCTAACTGTCAGAGTTAGTGCAAAAAAAAGTTTAAATCTCTCTGTCTCTGTCTATATCTCTCTCTGTCTTTCTGTCTCTGTCTCTCAGGAAAAAAAAAAAAAGTAAGTGTTTAAATAAGAGTAAGATAAGATTAAGAGTCAAGGTAATCCTCTATCTCACAGTGGGGAGGCCTAGGCCTCAAAGATAGTCAGTTCCTGTAGGGAGCATGACAACTGGGGAAATGGGAAGTAATGAAAACCACAGGGCTACTTTGTCAGCACAAATGAGATTTTCCCTGGCTCCTGCTCTATCTCTGTTTCTCTGTCCATGTCTTTTCTATTTTTTCACTCTCTCTGATTATCTCTTTCTATGTCTTTCACTTCCTGTTTCTCTATCTCTGTTTCTACTGTATGTGTCTCTGTTTCTGTTTGTCTGCTTCTTCATCGTATTTTTAGGCTTCTCTTCCATAAAGGGCCAAAGGTGAAACAGCAGCAAAACTAGGAGAAGGAGGAGAAGGAGGAGGAGGAGAAGGAAGAGGAGGAGGAGAAATCATCTATAGGATCATCTGATCTCCTTGACAATGTCAAAACAGTCCTATACTTTAATATAGGGGCTCATATCATGGGATTATCTTTGTTGTTCTAAGTGCAAATCTGTGATTTTCTGTTTTGTTTAATATAATCGTTCAGATTTCTTAGCACAGTTATTAAAGTTCATAAGAGAGTTGATTGGGGCAGTCACTTGCCTTTGGTCTCCACTTAGGATGACTAAATCCATGTTTTCCTGATTCTTGGGAAATCATTATCATAGGAAATATACTAGCATATTTTCTCTATTTTGACCAGAACCTTAAGCATTCTATATAGCTGAACTCTCTCTCTAATAGGATATTCTGTCTTTTGTGTTTTCAAAACACCATTCTTTATTTCATCACACTTGAAACCAAAGCAGCTATTATTCCCTACAGTGTATTTCTGATTAAATTGCCAGAGAACCACCTTCTAGGGAAATACATGGCCTTTTGGCTGGACTGAATAGGAAACTTGTCCTCATGACCTTTATGAAAGAGATTTCAAAGAAATTGTTTTATAGTTTGTTCTTAAAGGAAGCTGATGTTTCTATAGTTTGCACATATTGTTTAATGAAGTTTGATTAAATGTATTGAGGAGTATATCTCTAATTAGAGTTTCCATCATACTATTTAGCCTATATAACATATAAATCATCTAAAAGCTTACATCACACATTATACTCTTTTATCTATATGTCCAGCTTCTCTCCTGGGATCCAGGCCCACAACAGCAATCACCTAATGGACACTTCAACTTATATATTCCATAAGTATTTTAAAATAAAAACATCTAAAATGGAATCAATTATCCTTCCCCACCCCACCCCCATATTCACTCCTCTTGAAAACAAAGAACCCCAACTCCACCTCTACCCCTAATACACACAGACTGTTATGCAAAATTTAATAATGTAGATACAAATGAGATGGGTAATGAATATATAAACCACCTGGATTTAATGGACCTACCTCATCATCCAAAAGAATCTTATGAAACTTTGTATTAATGAGTTCAAAATGCCCTCTGATTTAACTCCAGCTGAACCCAAATAATATACGAGTGAGTGTCAAGGAAAACTCCAGAGTTATTTGGGGTTTTGCATACCATTCGCCTCTAAAAATGTCTGGGAGTTTCTAGATAGTAGATAAGCTCCCATCTACTGTCACATCTTTCCGCAGAATAATTGGTTGATTTTATAGCTCTCTAACCAATGCTTTCATCTGCTGGAGCCTTTCTGTTTTACTCCCCAATAATTATAAAAACATCTGGGTATCCTTATCTATAACAACCCTTTTTGAATCAAATACTGTTGTCATATTGTTTCTTTTCAAGTTTGAACTATCAAACTGATTTTTACTTTATATACTTTTGTCATATTGTTTGCCTTTAAGTTGAACTGTCAAAGTGATTTGTATCATGATAATGGAACTGATAACACCCTGTAGGGACCAAGGTCTGTACTAAGTGAGCTTGTTTTGAGGGGTTTTGAGCTTCTTCTTTGGAAGGAGTCTTTGCAAGTATATCCTTCTTGTTCTTGGCACAATAAACTAGTGATGTGTTTTGTGTTCTATTCTGTGAATTTCTCACTCTGTTTTTCATAGGAGACAGTTATGAAAAAAATTTTTTTTCACAATACATACATTCAAAATCCTGAGTTACCCTGTCAGAGTAAGACCCAAGTCCTTGTGGGCTCTGCCAGGGATTTCAAAAATCAACTAACTTCCATTTCCCCAGAAATCTTCTCTCTCCTTTACCTGCCCTCAGCACCCTACTAAGTAGTATAAATCAGAACCACTTTGCTCTTTTCTCACTCACTTCCTCGCTCTGTTTTAATTTCTACAAAATAGATTAAATTTTCCTGGTTTGGAAAAAGGTGCCCTGTTCCCTAAGAAACTTCATAAAGATGTACCCAATTCCACCTGACCCTTTTTTACCATTTTCAAGGGGCATTTTTCAATTAATATAAACTGAGATTAGCCTTTTTTGCTGAAAGTATTAGAAAAGGATAAGGATTTGACACCAGAGCAATTGAACAAAGTTGTATACTTTTGAAGAATGTTGAGGCAGATTGTACAGTGTAATGAAATACAATGTAAAATGTCCTGATGTGAGATTGAATTAAGGGTCAAATTGATCGTGAGTCATCCCAAAAGAATTACAAGATTCAGTGACTCAGTTTCCCAAGTTTTAATGCAATACTGTGAGTGATCACAAGGAAAGAACCAGAATAGTGGAAAGAAAAGACAGTTATATTTATAGTATGGATAAATTGATTATCAGTCTTATTATAATAATCTCCACCCTAGGGAGGTACAAGGGAGGGCCTATCCAAATTTGGTGTTCCTTGGGGCCTAAGCCAACCCCCTGGGGCAGGTACCTTTTTCTGTGGTGGTATGTTTTGGGGGTTTGCACATCATAAGGTGAATCTGGGGACAAATTTGGTCTTTTCTGTGCATGTCTCTTCTGGTTCCCATGGCTAGTTTCAAAACATCTTCATTTATCATTTATTTCTAGTCAAAATTTCTATAGCCTGTCATTTTTCCTTTGTTCAGGTGTTCATGGCCTTCCTCCCTCTGTTCCCATTATGGGTACTGATTTATGTGGGTAAGAGAATTTAGCATCCTGACCTGTAAGTTATACATTAACTGGGGTCTGAATCCCTCTTAGAGCTAATATCTGAATTAGAGCTTGGGTCTTAGGTTTTTCTATTAACCTCTTTTTTGCCTCTTATATGATGTCCATCAAATCCTATCTGTTATTCTCTCCAAGCCATTGAAAGAGTACTTAACTTACTAGTAAAATAGATTCCTTCTTTTTCTTTCTCTTTGGAAATATTCTATGATGTCAGTCTGAGGCTATTATGGTTATTTTCATTTTTACTGAACTTTGTTTTTCATTGACTAGATTTCTGGAATGATCTTACTTTTTGATTAGCACAGCAAGCTTGTAGCCTATTCAATTGGGAAGTAATCAGCACACATGAAAAGAGAACTAACATCTCTACCTCTGATCTGCTCTTCTTACAACCCATCTAGTTAGGTGTCAAACAAGCTGAAAGGATGAATACTGACCTAATTCCTGGAGTGATTATCTTTTTTTTGGGTAGTTAATTATATATAAACAACAACAAAAAAAAAGTGCAGATAGACATATACTGTTATTCTTTTTTTTTTCCTGAACAAAGTCTATCTCTTCATATACATATATATACAAAGAAAGTGAAAACAACTCTGAGATTTTGCCTCACACCCACCAGATTGATATAAATGACAAAAGACAAATATAGTAAATATTGAAAAAGTTATAGACACACTAATGCATTGTTGTTGCATATGTAAATTGATAAAACTCTCCTGGAAAATATTTTCTGATCATACTAGAAAAGTTTTCATCGGGAATATCTTTCTCTCAAATGTATAACAAGGGTATCTATCTATTTATCTGTCTGTCTATCATATATCTGTATGCATGTATACAAGTCCATGCTTATAGATTTTTTATTAAAATAGACACATAAATATAACCTCTAGACATCAATTACTATATTGTAATAATTTATATTATATCTATCATATGTAATATCTAAATATCTATAATATATGAATTTTATAAATGCAGAGTACTAGGCCATAGAATTAAAATGTTACCATTAGTTATTATAAATCCACAGTTGATGTGATTTAAACCAAAATCTGTCCTAAAAGAAATAACATGGTCTGATTTACTTTTCTGTAATAAAGTTTACCTCCCAGGGTTGTGAGGATCACATAATTATAAAGTGCTTAGCATAGGGCAAGTGTTACATAAATGATTTTCTGTGTAAAGTATAGAGCAAAATTTTATGGGAAAATTGGTATTGGGGTTCTTAGAGATTCATCTTTGAAGAATTGCAGCCTCTTGTATACAAATCTAATTGGTGTGAAATAATGGTTTACTTGGGGGTTGGGTTAAACCAGGAGAGAGCATGGTGTGGGGGTGTGGTTCCCTACTTGAGTGAGAAACTAGTGGATGTTTCTCTTGTGGTCTGGTAGGGTCATCATATGACTGTGAAGAGTTCCTTTGTTAGGGAAGGAGCATCCCCCACAGGTGGTGGAGGTTGAGTGAGGGGAGACTCATGATCTCTCAAACCATCTCTCTCCCCCTCACATCACAAAGACAGTAGCCACACCTAATCTTATCTTTGCAGGGGTGGGGAAGACCAAAATGAAGGGTGGTGGTCCTGGAGTTAACTCAGTTCTAGTGCTGCTTATCTCTTTGGGTGTGTCTGTCCTTTGGTTTGGTTTCTTGGGTAGAGGGTTCTTTTGATTTGCCCCAGGGAACTTCTGGGGTAAGCTAGGTCCATTAAAAACAAAACAAGACAAAACAAAACAAAGAACATGCAACCGAATTGAGGATTGATGGGTTTTGTTTCAAGTTGTAAACATTCCTAATGCTTTAAGGCATTTATGTTTCTAGAATTTCTTATAGTGTATAAATTGGTAAGCAATGGTAGGTAAATGAACCTTTAACAAAAGAAACTAACTGCTCTTGAGTTAAGTATAGACACTATTTAACTCTAAATAGAAACTACTTAATGTAGGTGGGCACTTTTACATAATAACATAATGTCCAGTGAGTAAAGTGGGGAACCATTGGGAGGGGATAGTTTGCTTGGGGGAAGGTGGGGGTAGTCTGTAAGTCTATCAAGAGTCTGAAATAGACAACTATTGGTTAGCCCCAGGCAATTCATTTGCCTGGGAAGGGATATTGGGGAGAAATTGGGCAGTTCTCTGTAAATTTATAGTTATCAAAGGTATGGCAAATGTTCCTTTTTAAAATCAGAACAAATTTTAAGTTGTTTCTTAGGGGAAAAGAAAGAAGAAATATGTGTGTGTTTATATATATATATTATTTTTTACAGGATATAATGTGTGCATGTTCAATTAACACTTTTGTGATTTAGAAAGCCTAATATTTTATTTGTGAGCTAATTTGTCGCAAAGACAATTTGATATTGATAATTTTTCGTAAGCTTAATATATATGTACATATATGTGTGTGTATAGATATAGATATAGATATGGGATTCATGGGCAGCTTACATTGATTCTCAAGGTAATGTGATTTTAATTATTAATGCATCAAAGAAATTATTTAATAATGAATAATAATGTTAGTCATTTACATTTATCATCTACTATATGTGTTTGTGATTATATATTTGGAATTATTATTTGGAATTATTGTATATAGTGTATTATATCCTGAATCATGAAGCAAATTCACATTTTTTGCTGTCATCATTACCCTCAGTTGTCAAAGTCATATGAGCCTTGGATTATGGGAATTTAACATTTGAAACATTAATTGCCTTTATTCTGAGTTATGAGATCAGAGCAGCCAAGTGGCCAACCATTCATGAGGGGAATACATACAAGAGTGGGTACTGAACTGTCACAGGACAGGTGACACACACAAAGTCCAGGTACTACACTCCGTTGGGAAAGGCTGAGAGAATGGCCATTGGCAAGAGCTGAGGTTGGATTCTCTTGGTTTAATTCCCTGCCTTTCCCCCCCCCCCCCGCCCCCTCCACATAGTGCCAGATGGCCAGGCTATGCCATCTCATTCTACATAAAGCATTTATAGTCATATTGTTGTTGTTTAATTGTTTTGCAGTTGTTTCTGACTCTTCATGACCCCATTAAGTGTTTTCTTGGTGAAGATAATGGAGTTGTTTACCATTTCCATCTCCAGCTCATTTTACAAATGAGAAAACTGAGTCAAACAGGGCTAAGTGACTTACCCAGGATCAAATAGCTAGCCAGTATCTAAGGCCAGATTTGAACTCAGGGAGAATCTTTCTGACTTCAGGACTAGTACGTTATCCTCTCTGCCCATACACATAACAATGTGTATATGCATATGGACTAAATGACATTGAATAGGTCATTTAACATTTAGGGATTTCAAATTGCTCACTTGTAATATGGCAAGAGGTTTTAAATATTACATTTAATGTTCATTAGTGTTCCAGTTTTCATCCTGTGATTCTAATCATATGGTATTCAAATTGCTATATGGTAGCTAATATTTTAGTAGTTTATTTATTTTTAACAAGGTAAAAGTGAAAAAGTGATTATCTAAAATTAAAATAGGCATTTGCTTCTTTCATCATACCTAGGTGTGAGGAATATCATTCCTACAATAATTTTCTAGAACTCAGTGGTGGTGATGTGTCAAAGACTCATTTATTGTTATTCTTGGGAGAATTGGCCACCCTCCGTTCAGCTGATGGGTGACTAGAATGCAATATTTCTTAGCCAATGGGGGAGGTTATATAGGGAAAATTCTTTAATTCCTCCCTCATGTGGACATAGCTCAGGAGCAGACATAATCTGGACTAGATCAGGGTTTCCCTGAACTATGTGATTTTGTTTGCCTAAGAAGGGGGTGGGGAGTGGAGGGAGAAGGAGACCTTTTTCCTCAAACAGGTCTGGAGGAGTGCAATTTGAATGGTGACTATTATATTCTTATTGAGAGGAGACCAATTCCCATTTCCTCACAGTAGGTATGAACCAATGCCCAATTCCCTATGTTTATATCATTTTGAAAAAAAATGACTTCTGCTATGTTTCATTTGAGATTTATATATAAGTATGCATGTATGCATGTATGTATATATGTATGAACGAATGTGTATGTGTGTGTATGCTTTCAGTTTAGGGTAGATTATTCATTTTCATGTTACTGAAAGTTAGTTTGATCATATTGCTTCACCCCTCCCCCTTCAAAATTAGAAGAAATCACCTGTACTAGGATTATTGATTGAGAAGATAATTATTTTTTTTAATCATAAAAGTAGTCTATTATTTTCCAGTTATATGTAATGGTAGTTTTCAACATTTGTTTTCATAAGATTTTTAGTTCCAATTTTTTTTCCCTCTCTCTCTTTCCTCTCCCCTCCCCAAGAGAGAAAGCAATCTGAAATAGGTTACGTATGTACAATCACATTAAAAATATTTCTACATTAGTCATGTTGCAAAAGAAGAATCGGAACAAAAGGGGAAAACTAAAAAAGTAAATAACAAAAAAGATGAAAGAGTAAGGTTCAATATGCATTCAGAATACACAGTGCCTCTTTCTAGAAGTGGAGAACACCTTCCATCATGTAGTTAGATTTATCTAATTCTGAGAGGGGGCAGTAAAGATCCACCACTAGAATACTTTTGCTGTCTATTTCCTCTACTAACTCACTTAACTTTTCCTCTAAGAATCTGGATGTTAAATCACTTGGTGTATATGTTTAATATTGATATTACTTCAGTGTAGGTTACCTTTTAGCAAGATGTAGTTTCCTTCCTTATCTCTTTTAATTAGATCTATTTTTGACTTGGCTTTGTCTGAGGTAAGGATTACTACCCCTGCTTTTTTTACTTCAGCAGAAGCATAATATATTCTGCTCCAACTTTTTACCCTTACTTTTTGTATATCTCTCTTCTTCAAATGTGTTTCTTGTTAACAATATATCGTACGATTCTGGTTTTTAATCCATTCTGCTATTCACTTCCATTTTATGGGAGAGTTCATCCTATTCACATTCACAGTTTTGATGACTAAATGAATATTTCCCGCCATCCTATTTTCCCCTTTATTTGTACTTTTATTTTCTTTCACCCTTTCACCCTCACCAGTGTTTTGCCTCCCTCAATCTATCATCCTTTTTATCAACTGCCCTCCCCCTTCTTTTCCCTTTTTTCCCCTGTTTCTTCCCTCCCTTCTATCAGTGCACCCTTTTCCACTTACCTTTTTACTTCCCTAAAGGATAAACTAAATTTCTTTATCCAAATGAGTGTATAAGTTATTCCCACTTTGAACCAAATTTAATCAGTAAGTTTGAAACAATGCTCACCCCTCCTTTCTTTCCCTCTACTGTAATAGGTGTTTTGCACTTCTTCATATGATATAATTAACCGCATTCCACCTCCCCTTTCCTCTTCTCCCCATATATTCATTTTTCTCACCCCAAAATTTTCTGTATATCATCATATCAAAGTTAATTTATATCTATATTCTCTATGCACACTCTTTCTATCTTCCCAATTAGAGATACAGTTCTCAAGAGTTATAAGTATTATCCTCCCCTGTAGGGATGTAAACAGTTTAATCTTACTGAATATCTTTTTTTTGTTTGTTTGCCTTTTTATACTTCTCTTGAATCTTGTATTTGAAGATCACATTTCTGTTCAATTCTGGTCTTTTCATGAGGAAACCTTAAAAGTTCTCTATTTCATTCAATGTCAATCTTTTCCCCTGAAATATAATACTCAATTTTCCTGGGTAGTTGATTCTTGGTGGTAATCCAAGCTCCTTTGCTTTCTGGAATATTATATTCCAAGCCTTCCAATCCTTTAATGCTGAAGATGCCAGGACCTGTGTACTCCTGACTATGGTTTCATGATATTTAAATTGTTTCTTTCATAGGACTGTTTGCAGTATTGTTTACTTCACCTAATAATTCTGGAATGTGGCTACAATATTCATTGGAATTTTCCTTTTGGGATCTCTTTCAGGAGGTGATTGGTAGATTCTTTCAATGACTATTTTATCCTCTGATTCAACAACCTCAGAGCAGTTCTCCTTGATGATTTCCTGGAATATGGTGTCTAGACTTTTTTTTTTTTTTTTGATCATGGCTTTCAGGTAGTCTGATAATTCTTCAATTATTTCTCTTGGATCTATTTTCCAGGTAAGTTGTCTTTGTGATGAGGTATTTTAATTTTTCACCTATTTTTTCATTCTTTTGATTCTGTCTGACTGATTCTTGGTGGCTTGCAGAGCATCCATTTGCCCAATTCTAATTTTTAAGTCATAATTTTCTTTGGTAAGCTTTTACACCTCCTTTCCCATTTGCCCAATTTTTCCCCATTTAGCCAATTGTATTTTTAAAGGAATTGTTTTCTTCAGTCAATGTATCTGCTTCCTTTTCCAAACTGTTGACTCTTTTTTTCATAATTTTCTTGTGTAGCTCTCATTTCTCTCATTTCATTTCCCATTTTTTTCTTCTACCTCTGTCATTTGATTTTTAAAATCCCTTTTGAGCTCTTCCAGGAAGGCTTTTTGGTTTTGAGAACAATTCATCTTCCCCCTTGAGTCTTCATATGTAGGCTATTGACATTATTATCCTCATCTGAGTTTGTGTTTTGGGCTTCCCTTTCATCAAAAAGCTCTCAATGGCAAGGACCATTTTCTGTTTCTTTCTCATGTTGTAGCCTGTTTTTTTTTTATTTTAATTTTTATTTTATTTCTCAATTACATTTAAACACAATTTTAAAACTTTTTTTTTTGGGGGGAAGGGGGTGGTGGTGAGGCAATTGAGGTTAAGTGACTTGCCCAGGGTCATTAAGTGCCAGGTGCAGGAGGCTGGACCTGAACTCCAGTCCTCCTGACTCCAGGAACAGTGCTCCATTCACTGTGCCACCTTGCTGCCCCTGTAGCCAATTTTTTGACATATAAAGTTAAGCCCTGCTCCTGGGGAACAGGCGTTACTGTTTCAAACTTCTTGTGCTGGGGGATAGGGGTCTGGTTACTGGCTTTCTGCTCTGAGGCCTCTGTGGCTTGTGGATTCCTCACTGCCCTGGGCATGCTCCCTTCACTGGGGTGGCACACTTGTCCTGTAGGTGGTTATCTAGCTGGTAGCTTCTCCTCTCAGCTGGGGCTGGCTTGTCTCACAACTGGCCTGCTGTACCAGGACCAAGGGGTCTCAGTTGCTTATCTGTGCTGTGGCCAAGAGGGTTCTGCTCACTTGCCCTGTCTCCCTCTGCATTGTGCTGAGCTGCACTGTGCTCTTCTTTCCCTTAAGCGAGAATGACCTTTCCTGAAGTCTTCTAAATTATGTCAAGTTGGAAGATTGTCTCTTTCTGACTTTTTGTAGGTTATTTAGCTCCAGAATTGATTTAGAGGCTTGACTTAATGTTGGTTTTTTTTGGAAACTTGGGAGAGCTCAGGCAACTTTCTGCCTTCTCTCTGCCATCTTGGCTTCACCCCCACTCCCCTCCTTCTGAGAAGATTTAATTTTGAAAAGGATGTCTTCTTGCTTCTACTAAAATAATGCCATTGTTGAGGTGTGTATGGTCAAGAAAATATCTTCTTGCTTCTACTAGAATAAGACCACTGTTGAGGCCTGTAAGGTCAAGGAAAAGAGGTCCTAGACTTTTATGAAAGGATTCATAAAGTGAGATGAGTGAGAACTCTATTACTAGAGATCTTCAAGCAAAGTACTGGTGAAACACCTTCCAGGGATGTTGTAAAAGGGATTTTTTTGTCAGATATTTTATCTATGGGTCTAAATGGCCTCAGAAGTCTATTAGAGATCAGACATTTGTGTGTGCCTATATGTTCAAGTATGTCATCTATTTTTGTCTGGATAAATTTTACCCATAATGACACTTTATTTATATGCAGTATTCCAGAGGGAAAATGAGATTGAATTCTTCCTCATTCCTTCTATATCATATGGATCTAATTCCCACATTTCACACTAGTACTATTAGTACTATTCCTGTTATAGAATACTTCAATCACATGTGAATTTTAACTAGGATTTTAAGTAGGCTAATCTGGGAACCAAAGTTTGTTTCCATTGGAAAAATTAATTGCAAGCTCCATATAATGGATGCAAATTTTAATAGCACAATCATTTCACAATTTGAAAATTTTCTCTAATAGAGCACATTCTTCTTCCAACTATAAATATGAAGGAATATGTGTTACAGAAAATTGTTTTTGTACATTATGCAACAAAAATTAATTCAAGGAGGATATTTGTCTGACTTTCCCATTGAATGTCTGGAATCATATGTATTTTAAGTGGACTGGTAAATAAGTATTATATTTATTCTCAACATTGCCCAATGATTAGCTGGGCAATTTACTAATGAAAAGAGCAACAAAAAAAGATTAAATTTGAATCCATTATGTTAATATTTCTGATGCCATATTTATTAATTTCAGGAGAATATGGAAATAATTTGTTTTTAATTTCTTTGTAAACTTTGAATGCTATCAGTATAGAAACAAGAACACCATTGTTGGGCCATCTTAAGTAGCCTGATATCATAGTAATGTAAAAGATTTTTGGCTCAGATATATTATTTTCTCTGTCATTAGCATTAATAATATTCAACATTTAATTATTTCACTTCTTTTCTCTACTGATTTTCCTATCATATTTCTTAAAAACAAAACAACCAATAAGCATTATATATTTTATTTCTGTATTCTAATTTTTTTAGTCAGTAATGAGACAAACTAGAAATAAGACAATGGTTCTTTTTTGAAGCATCAGATAATTGTATTCATTCTCTTCTCCAATACCAATAGTTCATTTGATATCAGTACAATGTTAAAAATATAGAAATTTTGATATAGTGCCATTTGTATTACTCAGTCAGCCTCATACATTTCTCCAATTTATCAGACTTTTTAAAATCTGTAATTAACTTGTCCTTATTTATTTTTCAAGACCATAACATGTGAGCCCAAGTTGAAGAAGAAAATCAGCAATTCTTACACCTGCAAAGGAAACTACCTGCCTCCTTAACTCTGCTGATACTTAATGTAACAGATTATTCCCTCCCAACTGATTAATTCTTCTCAACATGGAAGTGCTGGATGATTGCCTAAAGAGTTATTGATTGCTTTTTAGGTTCTTATGTGGACAATGATGACAGTGACAATTAGCCTAGGCCATTACTGAGTTTGATAAGTTGTGTTGTCATTCCATATAATACAAATGTAAGCAAGACATAAAGTTCAAGGGAAGATAGATACAAATTAGCTGAGAAAAGTGTTTGAAAAAGATATGTAAAGAGTTGTAGTGTGTCTCCTTACTTTCATATGAGTCCAACACATACATAAAACCATATGAAAGAGAAAAAAAAATGTTCCAAACCAAACCACACAACCTTATAAATCTGGATTGATCATCAATATATGAGCAATTATTAAAAGTCTGCTCTGTGCCCCACACTGTATAAGGAACTGGGAATAGAAATAATAATACTAATAACAACATTAATAGCAATAACAAAAATAACTAGCATTTATATAAATGCTATCATTTTGAAAAGGACAGCGTGGCCTACAATGAAACAGTCACTTATCTGTTCAAGAAGAAACACCCAGATGCTAGTGGTGCCCCTGAAACAGCTTGGCTGCTAAGTGTCAGAAGGCACTTAGCCATGCAGTACCCTAGGCAAATGGCTAAAATATGCTAAATTGATTAAAAATTGAAGATCTATGTTGGTAGAGGTTTGTTCATCATGAGTTGCCTATATCAGTGAAATTCCAGGGACAGAACAAAAAACATAACTGTGAAAGACAACAATGAATTCAATTACAGGGATTGTACATTTTGATATATTTTGTATATATTGCGTGTGATTGATACATTTTGAAATATTTTGCATGTGATCTTGGTCAATAACTACAAAAGTGAAGTTTTGGGATGCAAAAATTTTGGATGTCTTTCTCTATAAAATGCAAAGTATCAAAAAAATTCTTATTGTTACTACATCTAAGCTATTCTCCTATAAGGCTATCACTGTGACATAATAAATGTAGTATATTTTGGACCTAAAACAATGCGATGTGGCCATTCTTAATTGTGATGCACCTGATGAAAATGCCAACTAGGAAAAATAATTTCACTTTGAAAATGAAATTTCAAGAAAGTTCCTCATACCTCCATTTACATGCCGTGCACTGCAGGGTGATTGCACCTTTGTAATAAAATTAAGACATATGACTTTAATTGAATAGCAAAGCATATAATCACCTCTTTCAACAACAAAAACTTCCAGTTTTAAAATTCATTTATTAAATATTTTTGGAGTATGCTAAAATATATTCCCTTTAGCATATAATTCTTTTTAGGATACCATAATATATTTTGTGCTATCTGCAGGACATATGTTTAAAAAGAGTTCATATTAGTGTCTTTTAGAACATATTAATTATACACAACTCCATATACATTTAAAATAATATATATGGACGTATTAATAATTCACTGGTAGTTGTGTATTGATTATGACTCTTTTCTTTTGATTTTTCTTCCATAATGACTATCAAGAGTGTGAGGATGTATGGTTGTATACTAGGGAATTATATCCTAGGAAAGCAATAACCCTTCCTGCATTGCTTGTTCAGCTAACTATTATTGTAACATGTAAAACAAAAGGGTGAATAAGTTTTTAAAATAATTTATGTTGTCTATTAAGCAACTACTCTGCCTATTCTGTAGAACGTGATTTTCTGTATTTTGTTTAGATTCTCAAAACAAAATGATAGATGGCATATGCCACATAGGGATAAAATAGAAAAAAACACATATACAGCATATATTCCAAGCATATCTTTTTTGATTGGACCAAAGAACTGGAAACAGATATCCATCAACAGAGGAATGACTAAACAAGTTGTGTTGCATAAATGTAACAGAATGTTATTAAACTCTAAGAAATGACTATGAAGATATAAATATGATACTAGTCTTTTTAGGAATAGATTTTTATGCACAACTTTCTCAGATAACAGATATAAACGTTCCAATCTCAGTAATATATACAAGAATATCCTTTCACCTAACCTAGCCTTTGAGAAAAATTCATGGTACAATGAGGCATCAGAAAAAAATTATTTTAACTAAATTATATGTCATTATTATTTTAAAATTAAAAATAATCCACACATATCTCTCTTTCTTTATACAATGCATGTGTGCCTTTTTAATAGGTATCACTACAGATACCTTTTTAACAGATTCCACAACAGGTATCTAATAAGCCACAGTGCCAAAGGTTGCAAGCATAAAATTGTTTTTATTTAAATAAAGGAAATCAAAGAGAATGACAAAAATAAGCTGAATTACATAAAAAAAAAGAAATTCATGATGAAATGGCCATGAAGGCAGCTGAGGTAGGCACTGTGGAATGCTTCACTTGAACAGACATTGAAGATAGTAATGCATTCTAATCAATCTTGTGTCACCTTGCCTTTTGTCTTGCTACTGGATTGAGATGACTGGAAGAGAGAGTGAGGCTGATGGCTTTGCACAATTGTGCCTGACTTACAGTACACATGTGAGTCAAGACATCACACTGTGATGTGGTTGGTCCTCTTTGTAAATGAACTAACAACACCAGCAACTAATTTCATTGAGCCTGGGAATATTATAAAGTCTCCTCAATTATATCCAAGGTCATTTAAAAGAAATTGATCAAGAAAACTATCAATATGGAATGTGTTTGGACAAGGGGCACAGGTGTGAGTTGAGTATGAAGGAATGATATCCTTAAAGGGGTGGAGTTGAGGGGTGAGAGGGGAATGCATTGGGAGAAAGAGAGGGGAAGTGTAATGGGATAAAGTATGTCACATAAAAGAAGCAAGAAAAAGATTATGCAGTGGAGGGGAAGATGGGGAGTGTGTGGGGGAGTGAGTGAGACTTACTCTCATCAGAATTTATTCAAAGAGGGAATATCATAAACAATCAATTGGGTAGAGTAATCTATCTAACCCTACAGGAAAGTAGGAGGGGAAGGGGATTAGGGGGGAGTACTGAAAGAAGGGAGGGCAGATTGGAGGAGGGGACACTCAGAAGCAAAACACTTTTGGGGAGGAATAGGGTGAAAGAATATAGAAAATAGCGTAAATGTCATGGGGAGGGAATAGAATGGAGGGAAACAAAGTTAGCAATAGTAACTGTGAAAAAATTTTGAAGCAATGAAAATGATGATGATGGATGGATGTATGGATGGATTGATGATGATTAGATGAAGATGAGGATTGATTTATGAGGATTGATTTATGAAGATGATTTATGAGGAGGAGGATTGATGATGATAAAATGTATGGCACTTACTTTCCTGGGCTATTTTGTTTTTGTTTTTTAGTGAGGCAATTGGGGTTAAGTGACTTGCCCAGGGTCACACAGCTAGTAAGTGTTAAGTGTCTGAGGCCGGCTTTGAACTCAGGTCCTCCTGACTCCAGGGCCACTGCTCTATCCACTGTGCCACCTAGCTGCTCCCCACCCCCTGCCCTGGGCTATTTTGAAGAAAATTACTTGTCAAGTATAAGGTACTATATAATTGTTATCTATTATTGTTGTTGCAACCTCATGGGTTTAAGACAATCTTTCTTTAAAGTACTATATAAATGTAGCTTACTATTTAAAAAAAAAATGATGACCAAGATGCTGTCAGAAAAACCTGAAAAGACCTACATGAACTGATGCAAAGTGAAATGTACTGTATACAAAATAACAGCAATATTGTAAGATTATCTGCTATGTATGACTTGGTTATTTTCAGCAATGCAATGATCCAAGACAACTCTGAAAGTTTTATGAAAAATGTCATCCATCTACCGAAAAAGAACTGATGGTATGTGAATACAGATTGAAACATACTTTTTTTGGTTAGTTCCTTTATCTGAAGTTTTGTTTTTGTCTGTTTTTTTTCAAAAACTGGCTAATGAAGAAATGTTTTGCATGACTACTCATGCATACCTTATGTTGAAGTACTTGAGTTGTTGGGTGGGGGGGTTGAGGAGGGAGAGAGGAAGATAATTTGGAACACAAAGTTTTAAAAATTGATGTCAAAATATTTTTTACATGTAATTTAGGAAAATAAAATTCTAAATAAATAAAAAGTCAAATAAAAACCAAACAAAATAAAACCATCAATATTATAAAAAAAGAATTGTAAAATCTTAGATTCATAAATGACAACAAAATTATCCCATTGATGGTGTGTAAGATTTCAAAGTTCAATTTAATTAAAAAAAATATTAAGTATCTATAACATGCCAGCACTGGGATAAATGTTGGGGATGTAAATAAGAAAAAGGCACCCTTTGCCCTGAAGTAGCTTACAATCTAATGGGTGAGGACAACATAAAAGAGAGATGGAAAGTATATGTGGGGACACCAAGGGTGTCCCATACACGTATGCATGATATTCCATGGAATACAAATTAAGCACAGTTACTGATGGAAAGTGAGATTTCTGTCAGAAATACAGATACCAGCCATTTATTTACTTTTAAAATTACATATTAATTTATTTTCTTTTTAATTTAGGGAATAAAATAAGGATTTGTATGACATAGCATGATAAAAAAGATAATTGCACATGAAACTTCAAATCTACTAACCACAACATGCTAATCCTTTCAAATATATAATAAAAGTATCATGTAAATATATATTTTTTCTTTCCTAGCCATTTATAAAATAAGGATTTGAGACTATTTAAGTGTTTGACCTTATAGCTCTAACTTCAGAGGTGAAAGGAGGCTGAGAGAATTGAAAAGTTGTTGAATATCCAAAACTCAGTCAATCGTCAAGATGATGAAATTTCAGGTGATCACCTTTTCATTCTTGAAATTAGTTGATGTTCCTTAATTCCAAATAAAACCGAAGTTATGATTGAAAGTGGAGAGAAAGAAAAGCCAAACACTGTATTCTTATACAAAGGCATAATGTCTAATTTTAGGGAAATAGCAAGGACAACCTTCCACAAAATGAGTAGATTTTCATAATGCCAAAAATGGACAAAGACTCAAATGTACACAAATATTTATACTAACTCTTTTTATGGCAAATAATTGGAAATTCAGGGAATTTCCATCAATTGTTCAGTCACTTCAGTTCTGTCAGACTCTTTGTGACCCGATATGAGATTTGCTTGATAAAGATACTGGAGTGGTTTGCCATTTTCTTTGCCAGCTCATTTTACTTATGAGAATCTGAGGCAAACAGAGTTAAGTGATTTACACAGGGTCACTGAACTAGTGTCTGAGGCCAGATTTGAACTCAGGAATATGTCTTCTTGACTTCAGGCCTGGCATTCTATGAACTGAGTAACTCAGCTGCCCATGAATTAGGAGATGACTGAACAAGTTGAGGTAGATTATGGTGATAGAATAATATATAATATTATAAGTAATATAACATAATATAAATAAATATATAATATGAACATATTATATAACATATAAAAATGGTGGAGGGACAGACTTTTGAAAAACCTGTGAAGTCTTAAATAAGCTGATGGAAAGTGAAATGAGCAAAATTAGGAGAACATTGTACATACTAAAAACAAAACAACCCAGGATTATTGTAATAATAATCATCTTAGCTAATATAATAAAAAAATTCACAAAAATTCCAAAGGACTCATGGTGAAAAATACTATACACTTCCAATGAGAGAACTGATGAACTGTGTTTGCAAATTGAAGCATATTTTTCACTTTATTCTTCTATTATGCAATATGTTAATGTTAGCATATATTTTGCATGACTCCATAAATATAATGTTTCATATTTCTTGCCTTCTCAATGAGTGGGTGAAGGGTGAAGAAAGAATGCAATTTAGAACTGAAAATAAGAATTTAAAAATAAAAGAACAAAAATAAATACATGTGTGTACCAAATCCCATCAACATTTCTTTGTTCTGTGCCAAATTTTCTGAGTTCCTCTTTACTTCTGTGTCTTAGAAGGTAGTAATAGACCAAATAAACTAGAAATTGTTGATATATTATCTAAAAGATTATTTATTTCACCAAATAAATAATTATTTCTCCTCAAGGAAGAGGGGAATAAAGATGTATATGGTGCTTACTATGCCACAGACATTTTAATAAGCCATTTACAAATATCTTATTGGATCTTCAAAACAGCCCTTAGAGGTAGATGCTGTTTACCCTATTTTACAACTGAGGAAACTGAGACAGAGGCTAAATGACTTGGATCACACAATTAGTAATAATAGCTAACATTTATGTCATGCTTATTATGTGCCAGGCACTATGGCAAGTGCTTTAAGTTTTTACCTCATTTGATTCTCACAACCGTAAGAGATAGGGCTTATTTTCATCTCAATTTTGCAGTTGAGAAAAATAAGATAAATATAGGTTAAGTGACTTCCCTGTGGGTCACACAGCTAGTGTCTGAGGTCATATTTGCACTCGGGGCTTCTTGGTTTCAGGCCCAACATTCTATCCACTATAAAATAGTAAGTACACAACTCCTTCCCACCTTACGCTACTCCACTCCAAAAACGTCTGCATGGATAACATTTTTTAAAACGTATTTATCAGTTACTTGTTTTATTGATTCTCAAAATACATCTCTAATTGTTCACATGTATAAGTAAATTAATGGTGTACATTATAATATTTATTAAGAAAAGCTAATATTTATATATAATGCTTACTATGTCCCAGGCACTGTGTTAAGCACTTTAAAATGATTATCTTATTTGATCCTCACAATATTCCTGCCCTTATTATTCCCATTTTATATATGAGGAAACTAAGGTAAATAAAGGTTAAGTGACCAACCTAGGGTCACATATCTGGTGAGTGTAAAAGGCTAGCTTTGAACTCAAGTTTTTCTAAGTACAGGCCTGGCACTCTATCCACTGAACCACTTAGTTGTCAGTAGTAATAATAATTGATGGATTTTATTTTTTAAATTAAGGTTTGCAGAGCAATTTCTCAATGTGTATATATTTTCATATATGTATATATGTGCCAATGGGTTTATAAATGTGTGTGCATGTGTATAGCTACAGAGAGAGAGATACAGAGATAGAGATAGACCTAGAGAGGTAAAGATATATAGATAAGAGGCATCTGTTGATAAATGTTTAATGACTGACTCTCTGAGGAAAAAAATAAAAGGATATGACATATTTTTAAGTTTAATCTACATTATTAACATTTTACTTGTGAATATTAAAGGTATAAATGCTTTCATTGAAAATTTAGAAATGGACTTTTTCAAAAGCTAATATGAGCTGGCTACTGGACAAAAATAAATTACACATAATTTCAATTGATCTATAAAACATCTTTGCTGATTAAGTGTTAGTACTTTTAGTATTTTGCACATGAAAAAACCTAAGTCTCAGAAACATTAAACCACTTATTTAGAGTCATACAGTTAAAAGTATCTGAGGTGAGATTTATACTGAGTATATAATACACACTGAATAAAGGAAGTAATTCAGGGGTCCACCATGTCTTTTTAAGAAAATTGTTTCCTAAAGGGAAGGAGAAAAAACAAGAATGAAACCATCCCTTTAACTATCATAAATCTAAGCCAAGAAAAATGAAAAGCAAAACAATAATAAGAAGGCAATTAGGTATATATAATCCTTTCCCTCTCTAACTCCTAAATCACAAGCTCCCTGATTATGAAATCAACCGTATCCTGACAATGGACTTAATAATGAACACAAAATAAAATGCTTGAATAGTTGATAACTAACCCTTAACTTATGCTAAATGAGCCAGGGAGTAGAAAAAACAGGATCTGGAGTGGGGCTTGGGAGGAAATGGAGAAGAAAGTGGAACATTAATTTATTACTAGTGGAATACAAGTCAGAAATTAAAAAAAAAAACCTAGAAGACTGAAGTCTGATTTGTTGTACTGTTTGATTATGAAACTAGGCAGTTAAATGAAATTAATCTTTTCTATAATCACAACTATAAATGATTGTGTTTCAATTAAAATTCCAAATGGGGAATTAGATATATTTAATTATAGATTTGTTTAAAATTAATGTTTTAACCACAGTTTCCTATTTTTTTAATCCTTTTTATGTTTCTTCTGGAGCATATACACATATCTATATATGTGTATGTTTAGAGAAAAATACAGTATACAAATATATAAATGCACTTATATATGTGTATCTATCTATCCATCCATCTATCTGATAAATATAATTTATATAATATGGGCCATTTTAGAGTACAACTGTGTCATATAAAATCTAAATGTGTGTTGGAGAAGTGCCTGTTAGCAATTTTAGATGAATAGTCTATGAAGTCTCAATGTTCATCAAATAGAAACTATAGAAGTAAATTTGCCTTAGGGAATGAGTATAGCATACCAACAATCTGTCCTAGAAGGACCATTAGAAGGGTGTGTCTCAATCCTTAGAGCCTCAGGAGCTCCAAAAAAAGGGAATGAGAATGTGAGACTGCCATCATAAGTCTTTGAAAGCACACTGCATTCAGTGGGCTCTATAACTTGAGGTATTGGTAGCTAATAGCCCTTGGAAAAATTGAGATTTTGAATGGTCACAGTTTGGCAACCATGACGGAATGCTGAACCCCTCAATTGTCTGATCTTCATGTTGGGTAAGAAATTTTATTTTTGTATGTTTCTCCTATTTTCATTGATTTTATGTGCCTGTCCCTTTAAATTTTCAATTGGGTTTCTTCTACCTACTAAATACCTCATAAGTATGTGCTTTGCTCTAACTGTAGTCTGGTTAATCAGAGGGGGGTAAGATCATGTTACTTCGTTTTTATGGATTTTCTATTTTGATTTATCTGTACCTGTTTCCACCTTTAACTAATAACTTTATAAAGTATTATTATGAAAGGTCCAAGAGAGAAAATAAAGGGGTTGAAGAAAAACAAGAGAAACTTTATCATCATCATATTTCAAGAATCTGCTTCTATTGCCATAGACAGGGACGTATTTTGCAGAAATGTGAAAGTAGACAACAAGATATTAATATAAGATCTGGAGATTTTAGATATAGAAATACAAAATGCTCTAAATTCACTCAGAGAAATAATGTTAGTTCAAATGTTAAATAAGGGTTTCCTTTTTATGCCATTGTATCTACATCTTTAAATTAATAGTATGAGTTTATTTTCATAGAGATTTTCATTTTTTTAAGATTGTGTTTTAAGCCAGTTTGAATTTCATTGTTTTTTATTCTTCCATGTGTACTTTGTTTTTCTAAATTGTCTTGTTTTTCCAACTGATTATTTGATCAAATTATATAAAGTATTTCCTTGGTAAATTGATTACCATGACAAGTGTAAATTAATTCTAGAAGTACTATATTTACTAAGCTTTAAAAATGTTCATGATTGAAGCAGGCTCATGGAGGAGGACTTCAGGAAGAACCAAATGAGGCTGGAACTCTAGGCTAGATGGGCCTTTTCTTAACTTTCTGAACTCCACATGAATACCTAGTATGATTTAATAAATGCTTAATGCCTAAAGACTGGTGTTAAAGCTTCTAATTTAAAGCAACCACACATTTAAATTTTAAACATCACACTTCCCATGCAGTTGGATATGTTCTTGGGCCCTTGCTCATACCATGTTATTTCTAGTAGCCCCTTGCCTCCCATGACTGGAAAATTGATTCTTGCCAAGCTAAACCCCTACTAAATGCACAAGAGATTCCTTTCCATTCCATCTTCACTAGCAGATTTTGCCCTCTTTCATTCACACTCATTAATCTCTAATCTCTCCTTGTCTACTTGTAGCTTCCCTACTACCTATATACATGCCTATATTTCCCATCCTCAAAAAAAAAAAAAAACTCAAAAAATAAGTCCACCTTTTTATCTATTGTTATACGTCTTTTCTCTCTTTTGTCACTTAACTCCTTAAGGATAACTATGACAGATGACTACCCTTTTTCTTCTTAACTCTCTGACCTTCAACCTTCTCATTCACTGAAACTGTCTTTCTAAAGTTGCCAATGATCAAAAGATCACCAAATTAAATGGCCTTTTCATAATATTCTTATCTTTTTTAACCTCTCTGCAGATTTTGACCCTATGGATCACTCTCTTTTCCTTGATATTCTTTTCTCTTTAGGTTTTCATGATACTGTTTTCTTCTGATTCTCATGCTTCCTATTGGATCCTTCCTTTTAAGTCCCCTTTGCTTGATTTTCATACAGGTCATAGACAATAACTTGGCCCTTCCCCAAGGCTCTGTCTTTGATTCTATCATCTTCTTTCTCTCTAATATTTGACTTGGTGACTTCATCAGCTCCCATAGATTAATCTCAATGCAGGTAATTCTCATATGAACTTATTTGCCTACACCCATGACCAGCCTCATGACTTCCAGTATTTCATCTTGAATATCCAGTACCTTCTGTACATCTTAAACTGTATGTCTAAAAAGCATCTTACCTAAATATCTTATATCCAAATGGAATTCATTATATTTCTTTACAAATCCTCCCCTTTTTCCCAATTTCCTTATTATTGTCTTATTATTGCCATCATCCTTTCAGTTATTCATTCAAAAACTATCTAGTTGTCATCTTTGATTCCTTAGTCTCTCTTATACTCCCTCCTGTATCCAATAAGTTTCCAAGTTCTTTTGATTATATTTTGTAGTATCTCTTTTTATAGACTTCCGTTCTCACCTCTGATGTTGCCACTACCTTGATGCAGGTTCTCATCACCACCTGCCTGGACTATTGCAGTAGTTTGCTTGTTGGTCAATCTACCTCAATTCTCTCCTGCTACATTCTCCACTCAGCTGTAAAAAATGGTGTACCTAAAGCAAAAGTACTACCATCTTGCCTCACCTTCCCTCATTCAATCATTTAATTATCATGACTGCATATTACCTCTAAAATCAAATAGAGAATTCTCTGTTTGGCTTTTAAAGCTTCTCCAAATGTATATTCCCCCAAACACCCACCCACCCACCCAACCACACACACACACACACACACACACACACACACACACACCTCTTTCCACTCTTATTAAACTTTACTACCACTCCCCCATGACTCTTGTATAAGGATAAGGGATAAGGACTTTCTGACTGATATTATTCAATAGTTCATTACATAACTCTGGACATTTTTGCTGTCTGTCCCTTATACATAGAAATCTCTTTTGTCTTTGATTCCACATAGTGACATTAAGTTCAGCTAAATTCCCAACTTATAAAAGAATACTTTTTCATTTCTTAATTTTATGCCTTCTCTCTTAGATTATTGATAAAATGAGATGGAGAGAGAGAGAGAGAGAGAGAGAGAGAGAGAGAGAGAGAGAGAGAGAGAGAGAGAGAGAGAGAGAGAGAGATTCTTTGAAATTCTAGGAAGGATGGGGTCATAAGGACTTACAGAACATGGGGGTAGGGAGACAAATTCCTCTAATCTTGTGGATTAATCTCCCTTCTCAGGCTTGAATCCAATCTGCTTAAATCCACAGTCAAATTCTTTTTTGGAAAAGAGATATATCTATCTATCTCTACATATAAACATGCATACACATATATAACACAATAATATGTAGATAAAAATATAGGCACATATATAAACTCATGCAGTTTTATTTGCATAGTCTATGCACATGGACACATTTATTATGACTACACATATATAGTCTAGATGTGTATATATGTTCATATAACACACATATAGAGGTGCATATATATGTTATGCACACGTACATAGATTTATTCACATTAAATTATAGCATTTGGATTTAAAATAATATTTTGCTAATTAATTACTTTATTTAGAAATTAAACAGACATACATTGCATCCCTGTTGCTTGTTGTTCATATTATTCTGTTGCTACCACCTAAAACTAGCTAAAAATTTAGACTTGAATTGTACTAAATTGTCTGTGTGGTCATTTCAATTTTGTTTTTCTTCTTTCTTACAAGATTTGTTTGTAATTACCTTGTAGGTAGCATGAGGGATTTCAAATATTCAAATGCTTGCTTTTTTAAAGATTTTAATGAAGCCTAACTTTGATGGATTTTAATAAACCCAAATAATTGGACTTGTTCAATGTTTAAATCTTATCTTTCCTTAAGTAGTCTATCCTTTCAATGCTAGATTTCAACTACTTATCAGCTGGAAATCATTTACTAAATATCTTCACTAGTAAAAATAGTAACACTACTCCCACCAACAACAAAAGTACTCAAATGGTTTGTTGATCTCGTCAATGTGGATTTTTTTTTTTACAGTCCTGGAATTCACATGCAATCCATTCCTGAGTAATCTCCATTCCTGTCTATATACTCTCTCAGATCTATCACAGGCAACTTATACAGTGTGCTAGAAATTGTCCCCACTTTTATTGACATTAAGTTACCAAAGGGAGCCTATCTATTATTTTCTCCTTAAAACCATCAACTCATCTTCATTTTTCTTTTATTCATTGCTTGTTTTTGCAGGGCAATAAGGGTTAAGTGACGTGTCCAAGGTCACACAGCTAATAAGTGTCAAGTGTCTGAGGCCAGATTTGAACTCAGGTCCTCCTGAATCCAGGACCAGTGATCTATCCCAGTGTGGCACCTAGCTGCCCCTTGTTTTATTCATTTCATGAATGATCTCCTTTATTAAATATTTATTATTTGTTAGATCATAGTTCCTTATTTGTTAGATCATGTCCAATTTTGCCACCTCTACAAAGATTGATAATCAGTTTCCAAACAAAGCCAGCTCTGAGTTTTAAAGCAGGTATGTATAGTGCTTTGTTGAATAACTTTTTGTCCTAGAATCAGCAACCAAATACTAGGTTCAAGATCTCTGGCATATACAATACTTCTCAAAACAACCCATTTCATTGGTGTCTGTGTGTGTGTGTGTGTGTAATAGCTGGTGAATTTTTTTTCTTCTCTTAAACCTAAATATGTCTCTCTGCAACTTGCTCTGAGTCATGCCATCTGTTTCCCAGAAGGACAAATTTAATCCCTCTGCAACTAACAACTTATAATTCTATCTCTAAGTTTTCTTTTCTTAATGTTAAAACATCCTTAGTTACCTCAATCAGTCCTTATATCACATGTTTTCTATTCTCACATTATCTCAGTAATCACCCACAGGAAATACTCCATTAATCAAAAGTCTTTTCTGAAGTAAATGTTTTTTTTTTTTAGCTTTTTATTGGGCAATGGGGGTTAAGTGACTTGCCCAGGGTCACACAGCTAGTAAGTGTCAAGTGTCTGAAGCCAGATTTGAACTCAAGTACTCCTGAATCCAGGGCCAGTGCTTTATCCATTGCGCCACCTATATGCCCCCAGAAGTAAATGTAATAGTCCAATTTGGTTTGATCAGAATGGTCAACATTTGGAATATCACCTCCCTTTTTCTGCACAGGTCTTTTGGCTTTCATGTTACACTGTTGATTAATATTTAGTTCATAGTTCACAAAAAAACCCAGATTTTTCATATGAAATTTGTCTAACTATACTTTCCACATCTACCTTTGTTAATATGTGTGTGTCTACATGTGTAGACATAGATACATCCACAAATTTGTATTTGTGCTATAGTTGTTTTGTAAACTATAAGTGCAGCTTTTTTTAATATTTCTTTATTGAAATATATCTCCGTAGTTTTACTTCAAATAGTAGTTAAATTTCAATTGAAATAGCTAGAAATGGGCAGCTGGGTGGTGCAGTAGATAGAGCACCAGTCCTGGAGTCAGGAGTACCTGAGTTCAAATCCAGCCTCAGACACTTAATACTAGCTGTGTGACCCTGGGCAAGTCACTTAACCCCAATTGCCTCACTAAAAAAAAAAAAAAAAAAGGAAATAGCTAGCAACAATCTCCATTAGATTATTTTCTTACCATTTATAAATGGTTGAAATCTATAGACAAGACACAAGATTATATTCCTTAAAATTTAACATTTTTCTGTTTTGAAAATAATGGAATAGAGTTGCAAAAGGTAATGCATAATGTAAAGATGGCATGGGAGTTAGGGGGAGACAATGAATTCATTATCAAAATATGAAGTTTAAACATCTGGCTGATTGTATGACATTAACCAAGTTCTTCTATCTGGATTTCACTTTCCTCATATAAAATAAGGTAATGACTAAATTACTAAAATATCTTCTATCTCTAATAGTATATGCTTCCTTTTAGTAAATATCATTAATACTGTTGTTTAAAATAATAGATCTTTAAAAATCTCTGGGGGGGCAGCTAGGTGGTGCAGTGGATAGAGCACTGGCCTTGGAGTCAGGAGTACCTGAGTTCAAATCCAGCCTCAGACACTTAACACTTACTAGCTGTGTGACCCTGGGCAAGTCACTTAACCCCAATTGCCTCACAAAAAAACAAAAACAAAAACAAAAACAAAAACGAAAATCTCTTGGAAAACATATAACAAGTCTGATGTAGGGGACAGCTAGCTGTTACAGTGGATATAGCACTGGCCCTGGATTCAGGAGGACCTGAGTTCAAATCCGGCCTCAGACACTTGACATTTACTAGCTGTGTGACCTTGGGCAAGTCACTTAACCCTCATTGCCCTGAAAAATAAAAGTCTGATGTAGGCTCTGGATTTGGAATCAGGAGGACCTGAGTTAAAAATCCAATCTCAGCTACTTACTAGTTGTGTGACCCTCAGCAAATCACTTAACCCTCTTTGTCTCAGTTTCTTCATCTGTAAAATTAGCAGGAGAAGGAAATGGCAAGGCACTTCAGTATCTTTAACAAGAATATCCCAAATGGAGTCACCAGGAGTCAGACATGACTGAACAACAACAACAATAATTGTTTATTTCTAGACCACATATATTTCAGTTCATGGGCTTTGGATATGATTCTACTGCTAAGACATACTATTTGATGTGTACATGTATTCTAAGACCAATGCACACCTACTTTTTTCTTTACATTTTTGTATGTATATATAAGTAACTTTTTTTCAAATTTTATTTCTGATTCTTCATCTGGCCCTTTGATTCATGATTCATGCTCTTTCTTTACACAAAGATCTACTCACAAATCAGAGTATGCTACTTTTGCCTTCCCTAAAGCAATGTCATGTAATTTGAAGTTAACTTCACTATATTATTAAAACATTTCTTCCATACTCTCTGTTTGTATTTGCTACTTAATTAAAAGCCCCCCATGTTCCATGTTGCTTAGGTATTCTCATGATCCAGTCTTTAAACAATTGTAACTTAGAAGAAATAGGATGGCTTTCATATACTTAGTAAGTACGCTCACCGTGTTCCATGTTTTTAGTGTTACTTTCCTTTCTTTTTTAGTACTCAGATGATAGTCAATTCAATTCAACATTCATGGAGTGGATACTACATGCAAGGCCCGGTGATAGGTATTTGTGATACAAGGTCAAACAAACAAACCAAAGCAACCTCCAATCTTAAGAAGCCAACATTCTACTAGTGAGGAAATTGCTCATAAAGTTATACCTGGTATCAAGAACAATGTTTGAATAAAATTCACTTAAAAACCAAGGCCATAGCTGAAGTTAATTGCAAAACAATGGTAATAATAATAATTATTATTAATAACTATTATTAATAATAATTTCAAGATATTTATATAGCACTTCAATATCTAAAAAGTAATCTTCACAAAAACCTGTGAAAATTGCATATAAAAATTAAAATGAGTATTTAGATGGGACAAATGCCATGGGATTTGTTTTCTATTTTTGTGTTTATCTATAAAAATGTATTTAGAATATCAATGTAGTCATTACTTGGGTATCTTTAATAGTAGAAAAGGAGGTGGAGAGATAATAAACTCTGTATCATGATAAGAAGTTCAAGTGGTATAGTGGATAGTGTTGAAGATATGAGTCAAGAATACCTGAGTTCAAACCTCAAATGCTTATTAATATGTGACCCTGGGAAGTCATTGAAATTGCACTTATCTCATTATCCTTATCTGTAAAATATGAGGAATGTGATGGCATCTACCTTCCAGAGTTTATATGAGGATAAAATAACATTTGTAAAGGGATTTGTAAACCTTACAGTGCTTTATAAATGCTAGTTGTTGTTGTAATTGTTGCTGCTGTTCTTGTTGTTATTCCAATGAAGCATAACACAAAATAATGAGCAATAATATTACTTTGTAAGATGGTAAATAAAGTTAACTAAATTAGTCAATATATGCTAACTTTGTTCCAGACATTGAATACAATGAATCCAACTGACATTTTAAAGGGGGAGACAAAATGTAAATAAATGGATACAGTGATATATCTCTATCTTTTTCACTATTTCTATCTCTTTCTATTCATCTATCTAGATCTAATATTTTGATAAAGATAGAATATGGTAGGTAATCACATTTGGGAAGGCTAATAAGCATGATATAGAAAGGAACTAGGAAAGGCTTTTTGTTTCAAAATATTTGACTTCAACTAAATCTGGGAGTAAGTCAGAGAAATAAAGAGATGGAGATGAGGAGGGAGAACATTCCAGGCATTGGGGACAGACAGTACAAAATCACAAAAGGCAGAACATCATTTATAAGGGACAACAAATTGGTCAGCATAGTTGGATCCTAAAATTCAGAAAGGGAGGTGAAAACATAAGAAGACTAAAATAAAATAAAAACCTCTGAGCTTTGAAAATATTTAAACACCAAAAAAAAAAATTATATTTGATGATGGTGGTGAAAAGGAGCCAGTGGAGTATGTTGAATATGAGATGATATAATAATACCTACATTTTAGGCAAACCAGTTTGATGGATGAGTGGAATCTGGTTTAGAGTGAGAAGATTCTTAAGGCAGGTTATTGCAATTTAATTAAGAAGGTTATTGCAATGTAGTGAGCAATGGCTGATGAGAGCCAGAACTAGAGTGATGGCTCTGTGAGTGGAGAGAAAAGGTAGTACATGGGAAAACTGAGAAGATATAAATGATAAAACAGGACAAGAGATTGGGTATGTAGGATGAGAGAGAGTGAGAAGTGTGTATGTCACCAAAATTATGATCTGCGATAACTAAAATATCATACTACCTTCAGCAGCTATAAGGAATTTGGAAAGAGAAGTATTTGGAGGAAAAGAATAAGAATATATTTTGGACATGTTAATTTTAGATGACTACTGGACATCAAGTTAAAAATATGCAAAAGGAAGATATTCAAGAAAGAAATGATACTTGATATATAGATTTGTGAATAATCTGCTTAGAGATTATAACTGAACTCTTGGGAGCTAAATGAAGTCACCAAGTGAGATATTACACAGATCAAAGAAGAGGCATTTCATGACAAAGTTTAGGTACACTCAGTTTTAATGGTGTGTGATTTGTATTAAAATCTATCACAAGATCTGAAATTGGAATGGCTAGGCAGGCAGAAGAAAAACTAGCAGGGAGGGAAGTCATACACAACTAGAGATAATAAAATGTCCAAGAATAAAAGGAGATAATAGTGATAATAGTGACTAATATTGTAGAGGTCAAGAAGAATGAGTTTGAAAGATCATTAGATTTGGCAATTAAGAAATCATTGGAGAGAGAGAGAGAGAGAGAGAGAGAGAGAGAGAGAGAGAGAGAGTTGCTTTAGGTAATGAAGTTCAACAATGAGGTTGGAAACCAGATTATGAAGGGTTTAGAAGGAAATGGATAGAAAACAGTCAAATAGTGTATATAACTTCTCAAGGAATTTTAATAAGAAGGGGAGGAGATATAAAGTGGAGTACTGTGTGAGAGGAATAACACATAGGAAATAAGTATGAAAGGACTGCATAGTGTATTATAAGAGCAATTTGTAATATAGTAAAGATAGGAAGAAGCTGGTTTGTAAAGAGCTTTTAATGTCAAATAGAGGAATTTTTATTTAAGCATGATTGCTTTGGTGTTTTTATTAATATTATTTCATTTTTCCCAATTGCATGTCAAAAAATTTTTTGTATTCTTTTTTATAAGATTTTGAGTTCTGATTTTTCCCTCCCTTCCTCTCTTCCCTCCCCTCCTTCTAAAATGGTAGGCAATTTCATATAAGTTATACATGTGCTTTCATATAAAAACATATTTCCATATTAGTCACAGTTATGAGAGAAGAAACAAATCAAAAGAAAAAAAATTAAATAAAGTCAAAAAAGTATGCTTCAATTTGTATTCAGAGTCCATCAGTTCTGAATTTGGATGTGGATAGCAGTTTTCTATCACAAGTCCTTTGTACTTGTCTTGGCTCATTATGTTGTTGAGAAGAGCTGAGTCAATCAGTTGATCATAACAAGGTATTGCTCTTACTGTGTAAAATGTTTTCTTGGTTCTGCTCATTTCACTTGGCATCCACTCATACAAGTCTTTCCAGGTTTTTCTGAATTCTGCTTTCTCATAAATTCTTATTGCACAATACTATTCTATTGCATTCATACAGCACAACTCATTTGGCCATTCCCCAGTTGATTGGCATACCCTCAATTTCCAATATTTTACCACCACGAAAAGGGTTGTTATAAATATTTTTCTTACATGTAGGTCCTTTCCTTTTTTAATGATATCTTCGGGATACAGACTTAGTAGTGGCACTGCTGAGTCACAGGTTGTGGACAATTTTATAGTCCTTTGGGCATAGATCCAAATTGATCTCCAGAATGGTTGAATCAGTTTAAACTCCACTAACAATGCATTAGTGACCCAGTTTTCCCACATCTACTCCAACATTTATCACTTTCATTTTTGTCACAATAGCCAATTGGATACTTGTGAGGTGGTACCTCATAGTTCTTTTAATTTTCATTTATCTAATCAAAAGTTATTTAGAGCACTTCTTCATATGCCTAGAGACAACTTTGATTGCTTCATCTGAAAACTGCCTGTTCATATTCTTTGATCTTTTATCAATTGAGGAAAAACATATTCTTTACAATTTACTTAGTTTCCTATATATTTGGGAAATGAGGTCTTTATCAGAGACACTTGCTGTTGTGGGGACCAATTTTTAATTGGGGAGTGCTAGCTAAGCGGCTCGCTGCGATATTGGGGCAAGGAAGGAGACCAGCAGCCTCCCTCAAAACAGAACAAGATTTATTTTAACAAGAATGAATTTAAAAAAAACACACACACACAAACGGGATCAGTAGGATCAATGGAAAGGAAATAAAATGGGGAAAGGGAAATTATAATACCTGAAAAAATACCACCGCCCAGGAATCAGCTGAAAATACGCAGCAGAATGCCTGTTGCTCTCCAGTTTCCACCTAGAATGCCCAATTCTCCTCCCCCAAACCTAGAAACACCCCACACAGCCCCAGCCAATGGGCTGCACTTGATGCATATATGTTTAGTAATTATATTTCTTTATTATTTGTTATCTTTTAGCAAGCAGTAGTTTCCTTCTTTTAATTTGTTTGTAATTAATTAAAAGTTTCTTTTATTTAGTTGTATTTTTGCTTTTGCTTTGTCTGAGATCAAGATTTCCACCCCTGCTATTTTTTCCTTTATTTCAGCTGCAAAATAATAGATTTTACTCTAGCCCTTCACCTTTACTCTGTGTAAAAAAACATATTGTAGAATTCTGTTTTTTGATTAACTCTACTTTCCACTTCTATTTTATGGCAGAGTTCATCCCATTCAAATTTACAATTGTGACTGTGTATTTCCCTCCATTCTATCTTTCCTTCTGTTTGCACTCTCTCTCTTTTCATCTCTTCCCTCCTTGACAGTGTTTTGCTTCTGTCTAGCACTTCCCTTAATCTGTCCTCCCTTTTGTCATTTCCATCCCCCCTCCCCACAATTTTACTTATCTCCTCCCCTACTACTTTCCTGTCAGGGAAGATAGATTTCTATATTCAACTGATTATGCATATTATTCCCTTTTTCAGCCAATACCGATGAGAGTAAGGTTCAAATGATGCCCACTGACCACCCTTCTATCTTTGTTTCAAATGAAATTGTTTTTTCCAATGTCTTCATGTGAAATAATTTGCCCCATTCTACTTCCCCCTTACTTCTGCACACAGTGTACTTCACTTTTTTATCCCTTAATTATTTTTATGTCATTCCGTCAAATTTACCTTTATACCCATATGCTCTGCATTATATTCCTTTTAGTTTGTACTAATAGTGGTAAAATTTTAAGAACTATAAGCATCATTTTCTCATGTAAACAGTTTAGTTCCATTGAATTCCTTATGTTTTCTTTTCTTTTTTTTTTCTTTTGTTAACCTATTTCTGCTGCCCTTTGGTATTGATATTGAAGATCAATTATTTTTTTTTTCAATTCTGGTCTTCTTATGAAAGCTTGAAATCCTTCTATATTCTAGAATGAATATTTTATGTTCCCTTGAAGTATCATCCTTAATTTCACCACGTATATGATTTTTGGTTGCAATTCTAACTCCTTTGCCTTCTAGCATGTCATGTTCCATGATCTCTGACCTTTTAGAGTTGCATCTACTAAATCCTGTACAATACTGATTCTGGCTTCTTGATATTTTAATTGATACTTTTTGGCAACTTGAAATATTTTTTCCTTGATGAGATAATTCTATAATTTGGCTATGATTATCCTTGGAGTTTTAATTTTGGGATCTCTTTTGTGAGGTGATCAGTAGATTCTTTCAATGCCTAGTTTATTCTCTGTTTCCAGGATATCAGGGCAGTTTTTTTTAATAATTTCTTGAAAGATGCTGTCCAGGTCATCCTCTTGATTTTATCTTTCAGGTAGTACAGTGATTCTAACATTGTCTTTCCTGGATTTATTTTCCAGGTCATTTATTTACCCAATGAGGTATTTTAAATTTTCTTCTATTTGTCCATTCTTGTGAATTTGATTGATTCTTGATTATTATTAACAGTTACTAACTTTGATTTGACAAATTCTAACTTTTAAGGAGTTGTTTTCCTCAATTAGCTTTTATACTTTCTTTTCTATTTGGCAATTGTACTTTTTAAGGAATTGTTTTCTTCAATGGATTATTGTATCTCCTTTTTCCATTTGGCTATTTCTAATTTTAAACACATATTTTCTTTTTCCAAGCTGTTGACTCTGTTTTCATAGTTTTATTCCATCACTCTCATTTATTTTCCCTGTTTTTCTTCTGCCTCTCTTATATGATTTTTAAGTTCTTTGTTGAACTCTTCCATGAGTTCTTCTGGGGCTTGAGACCACTTCCTATTTTTCTTGATGTTGTTGTCCTCTTCTGAAATTGTATTTTGATCTTTTTTGGCAACATAATAACTTTCTTTGTAGTTTTTTTGCCCATCCTTTTTTTTTTTTTTGCTTTTTTTCCTTTCTTTTAAATTTTCATTTTCCTTCATGATTGGAAAGCGTACCATCTCAGGTTTCTTGTTCCAGGGGCTATAGGCCCTAGCTGTTTACCTGGTGTTTGCCCTGAGGTTCATGGGGGACACTAGTGTTTTGTGGTTTCCTGTCGGAGTAGTGTGTATGTGGGAGTGTAATTTGGTGCTGCTGGAGGCTCTAGGGGTTTGGTGCTGAGCTAGGCTCCTAGTGCTTTGTCTGGCATGTCCTGAGGCTGCGTTTCCTTGGGGCTTGACTGAAGCATGTGGAGGTCTGGCTGTTAGTTGCCTATTTGCCTTGGACTATGCTGAAGCAAATGTTGGTTCTCAAAGCTAAAGTCTGCTTGTTTCCCTGGATATGCTGAGGCACTTGGAGGGTTCTGCTATTGGCATTTGCCTGCTCTATCACATTGAGGCTTTTTATCTCCCACTGGTTTGCTGAGGTGGGGTTTGCTGCTGGCTTTCTAGGATGTTTTCTACCCTGTATTGAGCTTCCCTTTTACATAAGTGAAACAGACCTTTATTGCTGATCTTCCAAGTTTCTTGGGCTAAAAGATTATTTCTCCTACTCTTTTTAATGGTTTTGCTGTTCCAGAATATGTTTTGGTGCACTATTTTATGGTTATTTGGAAGCGCATATGAGTTACAGTGATTTAATATTTATTCCAACATCTTGGCTCCTGGAAGTCCCCTGTTGTTATATTTTAGTCACAGAATATCTTCAGCATCTACTATTCTTTCTTTATATTCATATGGCCACCATCTTTTTTCATATATTTAATATAACCTAATTGCTTTTGCTGCTTTTAGTCTATTTCCTCTACATTCTATCCTCCATATTGCTACCAAAATAACATTTATAATACACAAATATAATCATGCCACTTTGCTACTCAGATTGATAGGTAGAAGATATATAGATAGAGAGATAGATAGAGTCCCTGTTTTGTATACGAAAAATAAAAAATCCATGGGACAGCTAGGTGGCACAGTAGATAAAGCACCAGCCCTGGATTCAGGAGGACCTGAGTTCAAATCCAGCCTAATACATTTGACACTTACTAGCTCTGTGACCCTGGGCAAGTCACTTAACCCTCATTGTCCCATGCAAAAAAAAAACAACAACCAAAAAAATACAAAATCCTTAGCTCAGAATTCAACATTGTCCACATTCTTTGTCCACCTCCCCAGTCTTATTTGATATTTCATATTACTTCCTTTTATTTACATATGTGATATATAACCAGCAGACTGCTACCTCTCGTATAGGTATACATTGCTTTGCACATTTGGTCTTTCATTCCTGTAATATTCTCCCTCAATTCCTCTGTATTTGAAAATCAGGTTTGATTGTTCAGATGCAGCTCAGATTCTTCTCATTTCCGTGGATTTCCCTCACATTCCTCCATCTAAATGTGAACACTCACTTTCCAAATTAATCCTGCTTTTTTGACCTCTCCAATACACTGATATTATTCTTATAGCTTTCTGTGCATGTCATATCTCTCTTCTTAATCATAAACTGAGTCAAAAGGGATTGATTCATAAAATTATGATTGTTAAAAAGAATACCTTTTTATATCATCAACTCCTTGGGCTTAAGAAGTGTTTAAAGAGTGCTTTTTGAATAAGTCAAAAAAATAATAGTCACTTCCAGTGGGGAAAATATGCATGCATCCTAGAAAAAAATATTCTACTGATCTTTTCCTTTGATAAGGAGAGCACTCTCAACAAACACATAAAATTCTGAGATTAAATTATTAGGGAAATAATAAGCTTACCTTTGCTATGTATCAAGAATGCAATAGGGGAAGGAGTATAAAACCCAGTAAAACTTGGTTTATTTCAGTTAGGATGATTTAAAGCATGGGCCATTTAGGAAGTGATTTGGGAACAGTTCACTTTTAAGGGGTATATTGCAAAATAGGTATATTCATGCTGTTATTGAAGAAATCTCAGTTTTGGATTCCACTGCTGCAGAAATAGTTCTACCATGATGTAAAAATTGGGGCAGAAAAAATAGTTTTATTATGCTTAAGGACAGGTTCTGAATGTAGAAAAAGTAATTCTGAACAATGATTAGGATTCTAATAATGTTTCTTATGGACAAAATAATGTAAAAGTGGCAGGTAAATAATTCCTTTACATATTAAAATGTCACATAGATTTTTAGGCTATTAATTTTTTTTTAAAAGGCTGCTTCTTAATCTTATTCTTCCTTCAATGTCATAAAAGTTGAATAAACTTAGTTAAGCAGAATTCAAATTTCATATACCCTAAATAAACAAAGTGAGTTTAACTAAATATATTGTAAAGTAAGGTAAATTGAGTCATGTTATAGATTAAACTACCTTCAGCGAGATTACAATGGGCTAATTGAGAGGGATGTTTGAGTGCCTATAGAATTCTTGTCAGATTAAGTCTTCCTTACATCAAATTATTTGGGAATCCTTGAATTCTTTTTTGGCTTCTTATCTGGGAAATGTTTGACACCTTAAGTAAATATTCACATCCCATGGGACAGGTTTCAGCTAGGTCAGTAAACTTCTAACTAGGAGAAATTACCAAATAATAAAAAATAAACACATGATTTTTAAAAAATCCTTTAACTATACTCTCCCCCAAACTATTTTCCCTTAACAACTATTGTCAGAAATAGAATACTTAATGGCATGGATATTTTTCCTCTTCCTTTTACAACATTTTTTTAAACTTGGAAATGCATGATATGTATTTGCATTCCTAATTCTATTTGAAATAGTATAAAACCATAGTTTGCTTTTTCTCAGTGAATATCAGATAAGATATCAGAGTATTCAAACTGTGAGGTTGCTGAGTAGTGGAAGAAAACTCACCTAAGATTAAAAATTTCCTTTGGATAAACCATATCTTTTTGATGTCCATGTGTACATATGTATTAGGGTCTTAGGACATATTTACAAACCAGAAGACATGGAAAGGAATTTTGGTGCAGTAAAAGGATTATAGCAGGGGCAGCTAGGTGGCGCAGTGGATAGAGCACTGGCCCTGGAGTCAGGAGTACCTGAGTTCAAATCCGGCCTCAGACACTTAACACTTACTAGCTGTGTGATCCTGGGCAAGTCACTTAACCCCAATTGCCTCACCAAAAAAAAAGGATTATAGCACTTGGAGCCACAAGATGTGTTCAAACCCAATTGACATGGATTACTACCTTTAATATTGGGAAAGTTACTTGATTTTGCATAGATTAAGTTTCTGTTTCTTAAAATGGGGCAAATTATATTTGTACTCTCCTTAGATTTTGTTGCTTTCAAGGAAAATATATTTTTCCCAATTACATGCATTGTTTTTTTTCACTCTTCTTTTACAGTTTTAAATTTTAAATTCTCTTCCACTCTTTCTTCCTTCACTCCTGTTTAAAAAGACAACAAATTTGATTAGAGTTATACATTTCTAGTTATATCATCAAGTTTTTCTGAAGAAAATATTTTACAAATTCTAATGCCTGTGTTTAAGACAAAGTGTTACTGTAAAAGTGTTATGGGCAAGGAGGAAGCAGAGAATTAAATTCATTCTATTCCAGTCTCATTTGGGACTTTCTCTACCGAGCCCCAGAAACTTTTTCATCCTGGAAGTTCACTAAAATCTTGAAATTCACCCTGAGTGCCCTCTATTACTCCCACCTTTCCTTCTGATTAGATGATTCTTCCCAGAGCCTCAGTTTAAGGAAGGTCCCAAGACAATATATACCTTTATTTGTTTCCAGGCTTCACTCTGTACTTTCTCTACCATGCCCAACAGCAAGCAGTCACACCCCACTTATCACATACCTGCTACCCTCCACTATCTTCTTTCAACTTTTTGAAAATGTCTTTCCCTATTAGAACCTAAGCTTTTTGAGTCAGGGACTGTGTTTCTTTCTGCTTGTATTTATATTCCTAACATTTATCACAGTTCCAGGCAAATGGTGTTTAATTAATGTGGCTGTTAAAATCCTCCCTTTGAAAATTACTGCCTGGCCTACAATGACCAAGTCATTTAACTACCCAAAGGTTCAGTACACTCATGTATAAGTCAGGGAACCTACCTTAATTTCTTTGTTATTTTGATGATCATGAGATGCTATAAAGTATTCTTTGATCTTTAAAGCAATATATAAATATAATCTGTTGTTATCTCCAAGGCAATTTACAATCCCACTTTTCTTGGATTCTATTTTTTTAATCTCCTAATGACTTATGTAGATTTAATTCAGGAAAAAAAGATTTATTTCTCAGAATAAGGTCATCAAGTAAAATAAACAAGCATTTATTAAAGGCTTGCTGTGTATGGAAATCACACTAAACCTAATACAGTTAAGTCTAGGAAATAGCATCATAATCTTGGCTAGTAAATATAATATAGTGACCCAAGAAATAATTATGTAAGCCTCTCTTTCTAAAGATATTAAGAAAATACTTATACTTATAAATATAAACACACACATAGAGACAGACAGACAGAGAGACAGAAACAGAAATTGAGATTAAAGTCACATCTCTGATAAATGTTGTTAGTGTGACTCTGGGTCAGTACCTTAACTTCTTGGTTCTCTTATTAACTCTCTAAAACTAAGTTACAAAGAAGGTGTGGAACTACATTGGTAGAAGGAGTTTCTTAGCTGGAATTTTTCTACATCAAATAAAATCACAGGTCTAGTCATAGTATAATACATCTCACACAAACACACACACACATACACACACGCGCACACGCGCGCACACACACACACACACATTTAGGACAAGATTCTTATACTTCTGTGAAACTCTCTCTAATATCACTCTGATTTGTGTCCATATCAGCTCAAAAGCAGGGGCAGAACAAAATTTAAAATAATCAGGCTCTGCCTCAATATGTTTTAATTTATTATGCTCAAAATTAACACAAAAATGGAGTAATATGTCACAAAAGTTGTGAATACAGAATTTTAAATTGACAAGCATAACATATCTAATGTACCATGAATACTCTGAAGTTATCTTCTGTAGATTTATGCCTTTCTTAAATTGGTTGGTTGCATATGATTTTACAGACATTGAGATATTATGTAAGTGTCCAGAAGTTTAGTAAATTCCCATCAAGCAGAATAAATGTGTCAGAGAAGGCAATTACTCTTGATATAATTTATTGCATACCCATAGGCTATGTCTCCTCCATGCAAAACATCTGGATGAAAATTATAAAGCGTAGCCACTTATGCATATGGTTCCCAATACCCAGATGTGTGGTACTATATACAAAAGAACCCATTTGCCTGCACTTTTCTGTTTTCATCAGATTGTTTTGACATTATGCAAACATACTCATTGTGTCCTTGAATTTTTTTTCAAAACAAACCTTCCACTATACCCTGAATACTACACCATTAGGAAGCTGTCTTTATCAAAGAAAGTATGTCATGTTGTCCATGACTAACACTTTTAATTCACTTTCAATATAGAAGCTTTTGAAAATCTAACACCATTTTAAGTGCAGAAAGAAGCAATAAAGCAATGTGCCAAAATGAATCAATAAATGAGAACTAGAGAGAAAAACCTAATTCATTATAAGTGGGTATTTCCTTTAAACAATGTCTAATAAAATACATATATTAAGTATACATAGGTTTCTACATTTCCTTAATAAGATTTTCTTTTTTCTTTTTTTTTAAGGAATATAGCTTTTAAACTATTGTTTAAAGGCATAATACTCTGAGAGCAATCTACACTGAATTCCTTATCCCATAATTGCACTGAAATTGCCAACACTATGAAAAAAATATAGCCCCAAGTGTGCATACACATGTGCTGTTTTAATGGGTCTCTTTGATATAATTTGATATTAAAAGTATTTTATTAGAATTCTTTGTTTTAAAAGACAGATCACTTTTGTGAACACTTTCAGGAATACTTCAGAGGAGCTCCTGGAACTATAAAATAAAATAGCTAATTTTTCTTCAGCACAGTATTACCAAATTCCTCCTCAAATGCAACTCATATAAAGAAAAAGAACTTTTGAAGTTGAGCTCCTCATTTTTCCACAAAGCCTTTCCCCTTCTTTTCACATTAAACCAACCATTGTGACAATCTTTTCCCCAGAACTTTTCCCTGAGAAGTATATTTTGACCTTTTCTTTCTTTACTTTTAATAATTTCTTTTTTTAAAACAATTTTCAGTTTCTATTAAATGTTATTTTATGGCATGGTAAGGATATAAAACAATTATATTGAATAAAAATCCTATGAGTTATTAGTTTTTTTGGAGGAAATGTCCAATTGGCCTCTTGTGATCTATACACACATACATGCTTATATTAATACATACATATATGAACACCTATATATACACAAGATATATACATGCACACATATATAAGCTTGCATAAATTTCTCAGAAGCATATGTTTCAGGTATTTTTAACACATATGGGGAAAGTAACGCCAAACATGAAAGCTTTCTAAGAATCTGCATTCCATAAAAGAAATGTAGATAAGATTTAATTTTAAGCCAACCAGACTTTAAAATTTCAGATAAGTTAAGAAAAAAAAATAGCAAGTTAGAATTTATATGACACTTTAAGGTATATAAGTGTTTTACATGTTCTCTCACTTGATCTCATTTGATCTTCACAACAACCTAATATAATAGGTGTTATTGTCACAGTTTTACAGATGAAGAAACTGAGACTGGATAAAGTTAAATGACTTCCCAAGGGTCACAGAGCTAATAAGTTTATGAGGCAACATTTTAAAAAAGTAAAATTCTTAATAAATTAGTAAGAGTAACATGTTTAATATGATAAATATGAATCCTCACATATTTATAGTGTTTATTCAAAGGTTCCAGTCAACAAGTATGTATTAAACATCTATTGAGTGACAGACATATTGGTAAGCCCTGGAGGAGAAATGACAGATATGAAACAACCCCTGCCTTCAAGAAACTTACTTTTTTTGGTATATACAACACTCCAAAGATAAGTCTTCATAATATTAAATGTTATAAAAATAAATTTAGCTTCATATATATGTAATAAATATAACAATTATTTTAGAGAAGGGGGACTACAAAATAGCAGGTTTCACTTAATCTTGAAGGAAGCTACAAAGTCTAAAAGGTAGAGATAAGAAGGCAGTTGTTGTTAATTCTTCATTTCCAAAGAGGAACAATGAAATCAGGACCAATGTATATACTTTGTTATGAATTGGATTTAAGTGAAGCAGAGTTGCACAAAGTCAACAATTTCACTCTCTCTTCAAGAGTGATCAAAGTAAAGTGGCAAGACAAAAGTCAGCATAACTACTACGATATTTAAATTCCATATTGTGTGATCGCCTTAACTTAGAAGCTTTAGCACCAGTCTTTGGGCATTAAACATTTATTAAAGCATACAGGTATTAACATAGAGTTCAGAAAGTTAAGAAAAGTCCTATCTCGAATAGAGTTCCAGCCTGGTTGGGTTCTTCTTCAAGTCCTCCTTCAGGAGCCTGTTTTAATCAGGAACTCTCCAGCAAGCTGATTGTGGAGGCCTTTTATAGATCTGGAACAGAGGTGGTCCTTACACACTGCTTCAAGCTGATTGGTTGGCGTCATCCAAATCCATTGGTTTTGAAGGTGTTCTCAAGTTGAGTTCACAGTCTAGCTTCTGAGAACAATACCTTCTTAAGGGATAGCCAGGTGTGATTACAATCCAATTAACTTGAAGTAGGTTAATCAGCAGTCAATCACTCTCACTTGATTCAATCAGTCTAGATTAATCTCCAGGTGGGTTTTTGAGTATCTGCAAAATCCCATTATTTCATCACACTGGTGATGGTCGAGAATGCAGTGTCTTGATGTCTTTAATGTGTGACCAATTTTTAAGCTCTGCACAGCTCCTGATTAAGCTGCCTTCATGTCCAGTGGAACAAATTGTCATTATCTGCCCATTTCACTGGGGGAATATTTTATAGGCTTGGGGTAGACATTTCTTTAGCTCACTGATAAGTTTTTAGGCCTGTTGGTTACCCTCAACTTGGTTTAGCCCAACTGCTGAGTTAGTTTTATAAAATGTGGCCTCTAGATATGCTATATTTTTGGAACCATAGGTGAGAGCTGAGTATCAAGTGAAAACCAAAGGTGGATAAGAAGCAACCAAAAGTGCTCACCAACCCCTCATACCAGAGGTTCTAGTCCTCTCTGAATACCCCATATATCCTTAAGAAGGGAGTACATTGTAAGCATAAGGCATAGTCTACATAGTACAATAGTATACCCAAGGACTATAAGTAGGTCTCTTTGACTAGGATGCAGAGGGTGAGATGGTAAAAAAATATTAAATATCTCTGGAAAGATAAGATGGAGATAAATTGTAAGAGATCTTCAATGTTATAGGTAATGGGGAACTACTGAAGTTTCTTGAGCAAGACAGGAACATAGTCCTATGCTTTAGGGATATGAATTTGACAATTTCTCAGAGGCTGAATAAATAGGTAGAGAACATGGATCCAGGGGAAAGGCTATTGCAATAGTCCAAAAAAGAATTAATGAGGGCCTAAGGCAGAATGCTGGTCATGTCAAAAAAGAGAGTAAAATGGATACAAGAAAGACTGTAGAAGTTAATAAAGCATTACAGATTGATTGCTTATTGGCAATGAAAGTATTCAACATTTATATTAATTGCTTTCATGAAGGCATGAATATCATATTTATGCCATTTTTATCTGTTTATGACACAAACCTGTAAGAGTAAAGTATTACATGATAAATTCAATATTCAAAGAGAATCCTCCAAATGTAAGAATGAAAAAATATAATCAAACTATTAAGTACTTACCAGTGTTCTAACCACTGGAGATAAAATAGAAAAATAAAAAGATTTTCTGCTATCAAGAAGTCCAACTGCTAATGGTGGAAAGACAATACCTATAAGATGGTACATTACAGAGAAAATGGAAAAGTGCCAGCATTCCTTAGAGAGCAGCAGCAATGAATACATCAAAGCCCAGTGATCATTAGAGTAAAACACAAAAGGCATCCAGTTTTTTACTTGACACCCCATTAGTAGCCATTCAGCCCATAAATTCTAAACCCTCAAGTAAGGACCAGGATAAAATAAGAACACTGTGCTTGACCTCCACCTTCCTGTAGCTGAGCAGGAGAAGTAGGAGACTATACTGGTGGATGAAACAAAAGCTGCTTGGTTCTGGGACTGAAATTATATTTTCCACTATGTATTTGCCACTCAGGTCTAGGTTTAACTGCCTCCATAGTCATAGCTGCAGATATTCTCTTACTGAAGGATGTTCCCTCTCACTGCCATCTTACTGAAAAGTGTGTAGTTGATTACTACTCATTGACGTAATGCCTCATGATCTGTACCCATTATATTAACTTGTGAGTAGCTCTATGGGTCTCTGCAGAGAGGGACTAGGTGTAAGATATGAAAAATTAAGGAAGGTGTTCTGGGTTACAATTGATTGGGTTGGAAATGTGAGTTACTGGTCAGAATTTTTTTAAAAAGGGAGTTAAAACAGGTTTGAGTTTCCAATGTGAGAGGACCAGTTTTGCCCAATCTTCCTATTAGCAACATTTTCTTTCTGCCATCAGATATTAGCCACTTGATATAGCCATGTTACCATTTATAGGATAAAAGAAGAGATTCATTCTAGGAAGATAACTCCCCATACATATTGAAAAAATAAGAAAATTTTAAAATAATATAACAAATAAGCAGCTAAGTGGCATAATGAATAAAGCTTGGGAAGGCCTAAGTCTGCATTCCGCTTACTAGCCTAGTGACCTTGCTCAAATAAATCAGTTTCAATTCCCTCCTCTGTAAAACAGGGATACAAATACCACCTACCTCATAGGATTGTAATTAGGTTGAAATGGGTTAACATTATGTAAAGTACTATGCAAATCCTTTTTTTTTTTTTTTTTTGGTGGGGCAATGAGGGTTTAGTGACTTGCCCAGGGTTACACAGCTAGTAAGTGTCAAGTGTCTGATGCCGGATTTGAACTTGGGTCCTCCTGAATCCAGGGCCGGTGCTTTATGCACTGCACCACCTAGTTACCCCCTGCAAATCCTAAAATGTTATATAAATGCTAGTGGTTATTTTCATCTTTATTATTAAATAGTAATAGTCCAGCCAAATAAATTCTCTCATTCACCTTCTCAAAAAAAAAAAGTTATAGCTTTTCAAAAATTTAGAAGTAGGGGGCAGCTAGGTGGAAACCTAACTGTAAAGTAGACAAGTGAAACAACACTGGAAAAAATAGACTTTGGGAAGAGTAAAGAGTCAAGAAATCAGGATGAATTGATCCCCAGTCTATCACTAAAAGAAAATAAAAAATTTAAAAGTAATCAGAAAGATAGTTTTATGAGTCTAGTGCTTACGGAAGCAAAGAGCCTACCGATCTCCAATACTATTTCTGGTTATAGGGCTAGGAGAGAGAAAAGAGTCAGAATATTATATTTTTATCATAATATTTTTCATACAATAAGTATTTTTCTTTCTTCTCTTTTCTTTTCTTCTTTTTTTTTTTAGTGAAGCAATTGGGGTTAAGTGACTTTCCCAGGGTCACACAGGTAGTGAGTGTTAAGTGTCTGAGGCCGGATTTGAACTCAGGTACTCCTGACTCCAGGGCCGGTGCTCTATCCACTGTGCCATCTAGCCGCCCCTACAATAAGTATTTTTAAAATAAGAAACAGATCAAGATTTTGAGGATTTCTAAATGAGTCATCATGTGTAAAATATTGATCTGTTTTAAGTACTTGACATACACAAATATGTTTATTTAGAGGTTTCCAAATGTAAGTTTCATTATACAAATTTGATATATTAATTGTTAATTTTGTTTTCTAATTATGATTTAAGTATTTGTAAATTTACTAATCGAAGAACTATGTAAAAATAGCTCTAGAGGGAAGGTATCTAGGTTCAGATCCTACCTTTTAGGTTTACTACCTGTGTGATCTTAGACAAGTCAATTTTCCCAGGCCTCAAATTTCTCATCAGTAAAATAATAGACAAGAATAAAAAGTCTCTGAAGTGCTTTCTATCTCTAATGTATGAACCTTATATTCATCCTCTCCCTTCCCTCATTGTGTCAGCTGAGGTATTTACCTCTCTACCAAAAAACTAGAGGCCCTCCCCTGAGTTCTTTTTCTTCCACTCCTTTCCACCTTAGAACTGTGGTACATGATTGTCCTATTGTCCTTTTTCCCCAGTCTCTGATAATGAGGTGACCTTCTAACCCTTATTCCTGTGCCCTTATTACCAGGGGTCTCAACTACCAAATAAGATGTGATTTTATGAGTCTTCTACCTTTTTAAACTTTTCTGCTGTATTTGATACTTCTGACCACTTTTTTCCTCCTGGATTGCCTCTCCCTCTTGAGAGACAGTATTATTGAATTGTTTGAGTTTTCCTTTTCAGTCTTCTTTGATAATTCATCATCTACATCTCAACCCCTCACTGCCAGTGTTCCCAAAAGATATCTGTCCTGTGCTTTCTTCTCTTTCGTTACTTTGTCTCTGTCTTTGTCTCTGTCTCTCTCTGTCTCTGTCTCCATGTCTATCTGTCTCTCTGTCTCTCCTCCTGCCCCCAACCCATCTCATCTCATCAACTCCAATGGATTTAACATTATTTCCATGTACATGACTCCCAAATGTATATACGTAAAAATCTATATGTATACATTTATGCCTATATTTATTTCCAGAAATTTACTGTAGCAAGCTTGAACTGCCTCATTAGAGCTGATTGTTATATATTTAGTATAAGCATCTGTATCTTGGAATTCAGCATACTTTGCAAGCCAGATTTAGGCTTGTTTTTAATTTTCTTCATTGTCTAGACTTAATAAAGCAATAGAAATGGAGATATGTAGATATAAATATATAGAGAGATATATTTGTAGATATAAGTGTGTGCATGAATATAAATTTATATACATGTATTATAAGTATAGCTATACTTACACTTACATACAGAGAAAGATTTAGGTAATATAAATGAAGACAAAGATAGATACATAGATACATAGATGAGGCATAATTATCAGTATAGCTATAGTTACAGATGCTGTTGAAGTCTCTCTGTGCTGTTTGTTGGACATTTTAGATTGGATGTCTAAGACATATCAAATTCATCATGTCCAAGACAAAATTCATCATTCTATCCTTTCCCAAAAAATCACTCCTAAAAACTTCCTTATTGCCCTCAAAATAACCACCAGTCTTCCAGAATCTTAGGTTCATAACCTTATTCTTTTGCATATCATCATTCTTTCTCATCCTGATATAAAGATTGTGAAGAATGGCAAGGGATACTGGAACAATCTCAGTGTTTACTGTGATTAGATAACAATTTCCTAAATCTTGACTTTTATAAATCCACCTTGCATCTGATCTATATTCTCTATCCAAATAGTTACCACCCTAGTTCAAGCTCTTATATAGATTACTGCAACAATGTCTTGATCATTTTCGCTGCATAAATCCTTTCCTTACTTGACTTCATCCTCCATGCCTCTTCCAAAATGATTCTCATTAAATTAAGATCTAAGCACACCAGTCCACTACTCAGTAAAGTCCAAAGATTCCATATTGTTTCTGGTTAAAACATAAACTTCATTCAAGTTTAAAAATTCATTTCCAAACCATATCCCATACTCATTGCATTCTACTTCCCTTCTTACACTCTGCAAGCCAGCAAAATTTGCTTTATTTCGAGTCTTCATACACAGTTCTCTGTCATTTCTATTCTTTCTTTTCTTTTCTTTTTTTGCAGGGCAATGAGGGTTAAATGACATGCCAAGGTCACACAGCTATTAAGTGTCACGTGTCTGAGGCCATATTTGAACTCAGGTCCTCCTGACTCTAGGCCTGGTGCTTTATCCACTGCACTAACTAGCTGCCCCATATATCTATTGTTTTGCATTGACTGCCATTCATGTTTGGAATGAACTCTCCCTTCACCTCTCTCTGCCTCATGGAATTCCTATATTCCTTCAAGGTAGAACTCAAACACAACCTGCTATATGAAACATTTCCTGATGCTTATTACTATTTTTAACACCAACCACCATTATGTCCTTGTATTTATTTGTGATATACAATATATACATTTTGTGTATGTATACACATACATGCATGCATATATGTATGTGTGTGCATATATACATGTCTATGTATATGTGTATATATACACACATACATATGCATGTATTTTATAGAGGGAGAGAGAGAAAGAGAAAGACAGAAACAATGAAACAGATATTCATTTGTGATATACTATACACACATTCTGTATATATGTTTATGTATACACATATACATATATGGATATGTGTGTATACACACATACTTACACATATATGTATATATATGGAGAGAGAGAGAGAAAGAGAAAAACAGAGAAAGAGACAAAGAAACAGAGAGAGAGTTTCTTTTTTGAATTTGTATTCCTGGTGTCCAGCACAATACCTGTCACACAATATGTTCTTCATAAATGTTTATTGGCTAATGATAATACTAATAAATAACAATATAGCATAGGATAATAATGATAAAATATATTACATATTTCTGAATAATTAAAAATATACAATGATGTATATTTGATTTGCATATACCTTTAGTGACTAAATGACAGAAAACAAAAGAGATTCCTTCTTTTAAATTAGTTATATATCTCTTACATATTCAGCCATGACACTTTATCTTTTTCATCTTCAGAGACCAAATTCTGAGTACAAGTTAAGGTGTTTAAAATCAATTAGTTCATATTATATTTTATGAATGGGATATGCTATTTGGTGTTTATTATGTATTATTCTCTTAACATAAAATATTGCTTTTCAAATTTTATTTTTAATAAAATTTAATTTTTTAATTTATGAAATAAAAGAAGCATTTCCATAATGTAGCATAAGAAAAAGATGATTACACATAAAGCTGCAACTCTACTATGAATAATTTGCTAATACTTTCAAATATGCAACAAAATGCTTTATTTTATTTTATTTTATTTATTTATTTTGCAGGCAATGAGGGTTAAATGACTTGCCCAGGATTACACAGCTAGTAACTGTCAAGTGTCTGAGGCGGAATTTGAACTCAGGTCCTCCTGTATCCAGGGCTGGTGCTCTATCCACTGTGCCACGTAGCTGCCCCACAACAAAATTGTCATGTAATTTTTTTTTTTTATCTTTACTTCCCACCACTCTAGAGGTAGCTATCATTAGACCCAAATACAAAAACACACGTACATATATATGTGAAATTATTCTATATGTACTTCTATTTATAAGTTCTTTCTCAGCGTGAGAATCAGAGTGCCCCCCCCCATGACAAAGACATTGTGAGAACCAGGGCAATGTCCCCCCACCCCCCAGGAGAAAGCTTATGACTAGCATCCGGGAAGTTATATCTATTCGTAGAACATCATGTAAGTCATGTCAATCAATGCTATCAGCCAATTAGCTTGTAGTTGTGTGTGAGGACCCTGCTTGGGCAAGCCTGCAGGGAGGTTATGCTCAGGAGTACAGGGATTAGTCTTTCCCTTGGAGGTCGCGGTAGGAGCAGCAGGTGCAGGGAGCTAGGGTCTTTCCTTCTGAACTCCACGTGTTCTCTTTACTAACCCCAATTATACTTTAATAAATTCTTAATTCCCCAAAGACTGGTGCTATAGGCTTCTAATTTAAGGCGAATATGCATTAGATTTTTAGACATCACAATTAGATTTTAAACATCACATTTGGATACAGATATTATGTTTCTTCACATATCATTTACAGTTCATTTAGGTTTTTGTAATATTCAGAATATTTTCTTTGTACAAAGTCCATCTTAAAATAATATTGTGGTTACCGTAGTCAATGTTCTCCTTTCTGCTCATTCCATTATTTTGTGCCATTCCTTCCATGTTTTTTTTTTTTTATTTTTTTATTAAAAATTTTTTTTAATTGAATAGAATTTTATTTTCCAAAATATATGTAAAACCAAATTTTAACATCAATTTTTTTAAAATTTGTGTTCCAACTTCTCTTCCTCCTCCATTCCCAACCCCCACCCACTAGAACTCAAGCATTTCAAAATTAGGTATACATGAGTAATCATGGAAAACATTCACACATTAGCAAGGCTGTGAGAGAAAATAGTCAAAAAACCTCCCAAAACTTCACATTGAGGAATTGTCAAAGAGGAAAAAAAAATTTAAAAAAAAAGTGTTTCCATCTGTTTTCAGATACCATCAGTTCTTTCTCTGTAGATGGGTTGCCATTTTCATAAGTCCTTCAGGGTTTATATTGGATCATTGCCTTGCTGAATATAACCACATGCTTCCCAGTAGATCATGTTACACTATTGCTGTTATTTTGTATGCAGTACATTTCACTCTGCTTCAGTTCATGTAAGTCATTCCAGGTTTTTCTGATAGTATCCTGTTCATCACAACTTGAATAAAGTACCTTAAACTTGACAAAGTATTTTCTTCATATTAGCACAGCAAAGTAGGTACCATACAGTTTTGCCATTATAATCAATCATCATAACTATTTCCCTCTATCCTATTCCCTTCCCATGATATTTACTCTATTTTCTATCTTATTTTAACCTATTCCTCCTCAAAAGTGTTTTACTTCTGACTGTCCCCTCCCCTACTCTGCACTCCCTTTTTTTCACCCTTCCTTCCTTATCCTCTTCCCCTCATACTTTCCTGTAGGGTTTAATAGATTACTCCTCCCAATTGGTTGAGAATGTTATTCCCATGAGCCCACTCTGATGAGTTTAAGGTCTTTGAGCTAATTCTATGTTCTAAATTTTCTTCCTCCCTCCCTCCTGAACTCTCCCTATGAAATCAAGGAATTCAATATGTCATACTTGTGCAATTATGCAGAACATCTTTACCTTCCTCAAAAGTGTTTTGCTTTTTCCCATGCTCTCCCCCAATTTGCCCTTTCCTCCTTCCCCTTTCCCCACCCCCTTATTTCCTTCCCCTCCCTCAGCGCAAGAATATAATACTATATCTACTTGAGTATGTATGTTAGTCCATCTTTGAGCCAATTCTTATGATATTGAGGTTCACTCGCTCCCCAATACCTTCCCCCTCTTCCCCTTCCCTTTATAAGCTCTTTTCTTGTTTCCTTCATGTGAACTACCTCTCCCCAGACCATCTCTCTGCTTCCCCCTCCGCCAATCTATTTCTCCTACACCTCAACCCTATTTTAAAGATGTCATCATGGGTTAGTTAGGTGGCACAGTGGACAATGGACCAGCCCTGGACCCAGGAGGTCCCAAGACCAAATAAGGCCACAGACATAAGACACCCCACCCTGTCTGCCCCACAAAGAACAAAACATAAATGCTTTAGAGATATCATCCCTTCGTATTCAGTTCAGGCCTATGTCCTCTGTGAATTCCTTACTGAGATAGTTCTTATGAGTTCGAAGTATTACCTTCCCATGTAGGAATATAAACAGTTTGATCTTTTAATATTCCTCATGAAGTCTTTTTCTTGTTTACCTTTTTATGCTTCTCCAGGGTCTTGTATTTGAAAGTCAAATTTTCTATTTAGTTCAGGTCTTTTCATCACAAATGCCTGAAAGTCCTCTTTCTCATTGAAAATCCATTTTTTTCCTCTGAAAGATGATACAGGGTTTTTCTGAGTATGTAATTTTTGGCTGTAGTCCCAGTTCCTTTGCCCTCTGGAATATCATATTCCATGCCCTCCGGTCCTTTAATGTAGAAGCTGCTAGATCTTGCTTTATCCTAATTGGAGCTCCACAGTATTTGAATTACTTTTTTCTAGCTGCTTGCAATATTTTCTCCTTGACCTGGGAGTTCTGGAATTTGACTATAATATTCCTGGAGGTTTTCCTTTTGGAATCTCTTTTGGGAGGTGATTGGTGGATTCTTTCAATTTCTATTTTAGCTTCTGCTTCTAGAATATCAGGGCAATTTTCCCTCACAATCTCTTGGAGGATGGTGTCTAAGCTCTTGTTTTGGTCATGGTAGTCCAATGATTTTCAAATGATCTCTCCTGGCTTTATTTTCCAGGTCAGCTGTCTTTCCAAGGTGATATTTCACATTGCACTCTATTTTTTCATTCAATTGGATTTGCTTTACTGTGTCTTGGTTTCCCATAAGGTCACTAGCTTCCATTTATTCAATCCTAATTCTTAGGCAGTTGTTTTCATCAGACCGTTTCTTTAATCTCCTTTTCCATTTGGTTTTTCAAACTTTTTTCTCATGACTCTCCTGCATTGCTCTCATTTCTCTTTCCATTCCTTCCTTTCTTTCTCTACATCTTCATTCTATCTCTCCTACTTTCTCTTCAAAGTCCCTTTTGAGAGCTTCTATGGCCTGAAACCAGTTCATATTTTTCTTGGGACCTTTGGATGTTGGAGCTTTGACCCTGTTATTATTTTCTTCTTCTGAGGTTGTATTGTGGTCTACCTTTCCCCCAAAGAAGTTTTCAATGGCCTTCTGCTTTCTCTGCCTATTCATCCTGTTTTACTATTTCTTGGCTTTTAAGTCCTTCTTAAAGTGTAGTGCTCCTTCCAGGACACAATGTTCATGCTACGTTGTGGCCCAGGGGGTGATTGGGCTTCTTCTCAGCCTGCCTGGCTTGTGAGTAATCATGGCTGCTTTCTCTTTGACCCGGAAACAGAAGCCTGATTGAACTCTGATTCTCTATGGTCGGGAAGCTTGGCTTGCTTTTGCCCCTCCCCCACTGGGCCACCACCAATTGATTCAGCCCACTGGTTCAGACCCAGGGCGCTTTGTCCCAACTCCAGTAGATACTACCTCCACTTCACCCCAGCCTACCACCGAACCCCCTTACCAGTCCGTGATTAGAGCCTTAGAAGCTGTTGGTGCTGAAGATGGTGACTGGCATTGGAAGCACTGTCCCTGGCTGGGTCCAGACTGCATGCTGAGCTGTTCAGCCTGATATGTAGGTGATCAGAATTGCCCTCTTTTGTGGAGAAATAGTCTCACTCTGTTCTTATGTGCATTAAGCTTTTCTGGGTTTGGTTTTTTACCGCATTATTTGGGCGTGAGTGGATGGGTTTATCTGGAGCTTGTGGGAGTCACAGCCTCTCCTCCACTATCTGGCTCCGCCACCTTTTTTTTAAGTCATTGAGCTCATCATTTCTTATATCACAGTAGTATTCCATCACAATCATACTCCACAACTTGTTCAGCGATTCTCCAATTAATGTGCATCCCTGCTATTTCCAGTTCTTTGCCAACCCCAAAGAGAGCTGCTATAAACATTTTAGAAGATATAGAATCTCCGGGCAGCTAGATGGCACAGTGGATAGGGCACCGGCCCTGGAGTCGGGAGTACCTGAGTTCAAATCCAGCCTCAGACACTTAACACCTACTAGCTGTGTGACCCTGGGCAAGTCACTTAACCCCAATTGCCTCACCAAAAAAAAAAAAGAAAAAAAAAGAAGATATAGAATCTCTTTCTTTTATTTTTCCTTATCATCTTTAGTAATATACCAAATAGTGGCATTGCTGGGTCAAAGGTAATTTAATAACTCTTTAGGCATAATTCTAGATTGCTGTCTGAAATGGATACATCATTTAACAATTTGACCAACAATGAATTAGTGTCCCAATTTTTCCACATGCCCTACAACATTTTTCACTTTACCCTTTCTATCATTTTAGCCAATATTGTAGGTAGGTGTAAAATGTTGTCTAGAAGTTATTTTAATTTGTATTTTGTTTTAATAAATAATGATTTAGAGCATTTTTATATGACTATAAATTGTTTTTAATTCTTCATAAAAAAAACCCTGCCTGTTTATTTCCTTTGTCAATTTATCAATTGAAGAATGTCTCATGTTCTTATAGATTTTGAAGTGGAATGGAATTATGGTTAAATTGATCGTGAGTTATCCCAAAAGAATTACAAGATTCAGTGACTCAGTTTACCAGGTTTTATTGCAATACTGTGAGTGACCACAGGGAGAGAACCAGAAAAGTGGAAAAGTATCTCTTGTATAGGGAAAGGAAATACAGTTATATTTACAGTATGGGTAAATTGATTATCAATCTAATTTAATAATCTCTCCTTTAGGGAGGTATAGGGGAGGGTAAGCCAACCCCCGAGGCAGGTACCTTTTTCTGTGGAGGTGTGTTTTGGGGGTTTAAATGTCATAAGGTGAATGTGGGGACAAATTTGGACTTTTCTGTGCATGTCACTTTTTGATTCCCATGTCCAGTTTTCAAAATTTCTTCTGTTCTATGACCTACTTTTTAATGTTCTTGTTATGGGTACTGATTAATGAAAACCTAAGCCTTGACTTATATTAAGAAATACTCAAGTCTTAAGGTATACATTAACTGTGCTCTGAATTCCTTTTAGAGTTCATATCTGAATTAGAGTTTGGTTCTTAGGTTTTTCTTTTAACCCCTTTTTTTGCCTCCTACATCATTTTGGCCAAGTTCTTTGTATATTTTAGATGCTAGACCTTTATCTGATAAACTGTCTGTAATTTGTTTTCACTTTTCTTCTGATCTTGACTACATTTGTTTGATTTGTACAAAAACTTATTTTTTAAAAATTTCAATTAATCAGAATAATCCATTTTATACTTAACTCTATCTCTTGTTTATTCATAAATTATTTGCCTATCCATACATCTGATAAATAATATGTTCTGTGTTATATTTTTCTTGTAAAATTTCTCTAGGTCATAAGTCTATTTTGACCTTAGCTTTGTAAATGGTGTAATACAGTGTTCTATGCTGAGTTATTTTTACTCAATAATTTCCTTCTCAACCCCTCTTCACCCTATCCCAGTAACTTTTTTCCCACCTTTCTAGAAGTTCTGAAGACTTGCTTTTTAATGTAAACCAATTCCCTTATGTCTAGACCTCTACCCTTTTCACCTCACCCTGTTTCCTTTTTCATCTTGTAAAATCAGTGATTTAATCTTTACCCATGTGTTAAAGTAATAAATTCCTAATGAAATCTGGTATACTTTCTTGTCTCTCTTTTTTTAGCTTTCATTCTAAGGTATTACATCCTCATCAATATTAAAATGAAAAGCACTTTAAAACAAATACAGCTTTGAATTATCAAGGTCTTTTCCCCAATGCATTAAATAGTCTTTAATAACCTTTAAACTAATCAAATTCCATGTTGATGAAATATTGTAGTCTTAAAATTTGAAATGATAACATGTTATTATCAACTCATATACCTATTTCATGTAATTGACTGATGCTATCAAAAAATTGTTAAACTGGATCTGAAGGAAAACAAATATCACTAAGGATTTTATATCTCTTTCCAAATTTCTACAACAAAACAAAACTTGTAGTTCTCAAAATTTATAAATTCAGTAATTGATGTAAGCCATTCATAGATTATGCATATGTTGTGCTTAGGCTAGGTGCAATTCTCTTTTGTTTACCACAAAATATTTACTTCAATTATAGGATTTCTATGATAACATTTTGAAAATTGTACTTTTCAAATTATTTAAAAAAGAACATAGGGCACCATGGTTATCTTGCTTTACCTATATTTATTATGCCTGAAGGGTTCATGATCAACTGTCACAACTTTTCCTTACTTCCACCTGTATAGTATTGGCCCTAGAAATAACCCAACAAACTAGTTGTTAGATACCCTTAATCCTACCTTCCCCCTAAGTTTCCAACTAACTTCATTTTACTAATTCTCATCCCTTGACATTTTTAAAAATGTATTGTATACTTCTACTTTCAAGTACCAGAATGATGGTGGAGAAAGGTATTAAATCATACTGGCTAGATCCACTACACTCACAATATCTAATCACATTGTTTAAAAATATCTTGTTTTTTGTTTATTTTACTTGTGTTATACTTGCCATAGCATCTAAACCAAGTATTTTCCTCTCTCTTGGAACCCTCAAAATCATCTCCCAGAAAAAATCCTCTCTTACTCTATCAAGAAGATTAATGTAAGTCATTCCATCATCATTTATCCTCTGAAGTTTAAAAAAATATTTTCTATGACTTTAATGAAGTATCCTTCCTTTCCTTATTTCAGGCAATGACACTCTTTGACATGCCATGTACTTGTGCTTAATCTCATCTGCTGCCAATTGTTCCAGAGGTTCCCCCCGACCCCCACCAAATTGAACACTGCTTTTGTGATTCTTTCATCTTTACTTACTCCTACCAAACTGACTTGAATCTTGGACATCCTTCTTTTGACCTTGCTCCCTCAAGTTTTCTCACTATTTCTATATTTCTCGTTTCCTTCATTGTTAAATTTTAGAGGATAATATTACTTTTGTAGAGTCCCTTTTCTCTCAATTCCCACATTCCCTAAAGTTTTTCAGTATGATTTCTGATATAGCTACTTTGTGGAAAATGTTCTTTCAAAGACTGCCAATGAACTATGAAAAGAGACACTTCCTAGCTTTCCCCCTAAAAGACAGGTATTTCTTCAAACTACAAGCTGGGAAGATTGACTTTGATCCTTGGTAAAATTCTGCAATTTATTAAAGCAATGTTTAGGAGCAGCTAGGTGGTACAGTGGATAAAGCACCAGCCCTGGATTCAGGAGGACCAAGTTTAAATATGGCCTCAGACACTAGACACTTATTAGTTGTGTGACCCTGGGAAAGTCATTTAATCCTCATTGCCCCACTCCAAAAAAAAAAAAAAAAGAAATGTTTAGAAAACACCTGAAAGTGAATGTGGTAATGAGAAAGCATTAATATGATTTCATCAATATAAAATATGCCAGAAAAAATCAATTTCCTTTTTTGATAAGGTTTCTGAATGCGTAGATTGAAAAAATGCCATAGATACATATTAACCAAGATTTCAGCAAAATATCCTGCCATTCTTGTGTCAAAATAAACATGTTGTACAGGTGATATAATTAAATGGATTTGGAACCTGTACAATTATGGTACTTAAACAGTGTTCACCAATGAATCACTGTCTATTTATAACAGTATCTATAGATGAGAGTCATAGGGAGTTCTGCCTGCTTCTGTGATGTTTAAGTTTTTTAAACCATAATTAATACAAAAATAGATGGCATCATTTTACTTTTTCATATGACATGAAACTGGGAATAATTCCTCCAATTTAGCACATTGGACAAATCAATTAAAAAGCATTTTAAAGCACATACTGTGTCAGACAACCTGCTAATTATAGGGTATAAAAAGATCAAAGAGAATAAGTCCCTTCCCTTTAAATATTGCAACCTATGTAAAAATAGGTACAAAATAGGTGAAAGGTTGTTTGCTTGTTTGTGTTTTTTTTTTTTGGTGGGGGGGGAGTACCAGTTAGGTACTGAAATTAGGAGATAATTCATATAGAAGGTGATATTTGTACTGAGAACTGAAGAAAACATCTTTAGGAGGTAAGAGTGATATGATAATGCTTCATATTTTATGTAAGTGGGGCAGCTTGTTACAAAGGAAGAGATGAGGAGTGTAGCATCATAGAGAAGGAACAGTAAGGAAACCATTTTGGCTGGAATACCATGCACAGAAATGGAAGTTATATCAAATAAGGTTGGAAAGAGAAGATTGAGTCTAGTTTGAGAAAGGATATGAAGACATTTGAGGCAAAGACTAATTATGAGGGTAGAATCTAGACTAGGGAATAGGTGATGAATATAAGACATGGCTTTAAGAGTAGAGAGGAGGCTGGGGGAAATGTTGTAGCAGCAGAAATAACAGAATTTGGCAAAAAGATTAGCTGTGTAGGATAAGTGAGAGTGAGGAATTTCAGATAAAACTGAGATTTCTAGAGGCAGGAATCAAAAGACCTTGGCAGACTAGAATATGGGCCCAAATTTAATAAAATTGAATATAAAAAGGATGAAAGTGTAATTCCTGTATCACTTACTATAAAACTATTCTTTTGGAGATGTTGTAGTAGTTAGAAGCTTTCAGCTGATATAAAGTTACAGCTGAGTGATTCATAATTGGTGAGAGAATTAACTTCACTAGCCATAAGTTTCAGGGAAAGCTTTGGCCCTTCAGAAACTATATCTGGAGAAAGGTGAAGCTTTTCAGTAAATCTGTTCCTACTTCTGTCCTGAGAAATAAAAGCAAAAAATGTCTTTTCTGCTACTTTGATATCCCAATGATCTGGTTTAAAGAGACAACCTAAACATTTGGCTGAAAGCAACATTTTGATTGGAGTATCCAGCTGAATAAATAACTTGGTGGAAGTCACCTATAGTGATCGCAGATACAAATTTTAAATAGTTTTACAGTTCTCTGACAGATACTGTTCATGCTATGACCTGTCTTTCTAAAAACTCTTTTTAAAGTGAAAGTAAATTAAAAGACTTTATAAATGCTATGTTCGAAACTATCACTCTTTGCAGATGATATGATGGTATACTTAAGGAATCCTAGAGAATCAACTCAAAAATTACTTGAAACAACTTTAGCAAAGTAGCAGGATATAAAATAAATCCACATAAATCATCAGCATTTCTATACATGACCAACAAAGTCCAGCAGCAAGAGATAGAAAGAGAAATTCCATTTAAAGTAACGGTAGATAATATAAAATACTTGGGAGTCTACTTGCCAAGACAAACCCAGGAACTCTATGAACACAACTACCAAACACTCTTCACACAAATCAAATCAGATCTAAATAATTGGAAAGATATCAATTGCTCATGGATAGGCAGAGCTAATATAGTAAAAATGACAATACTGCCTAAATTAATTTACTTATTCAGTGCCATACCAATCAGACTACCTAAAAATTATTTTATACAGCTAGAAAAAATAACAAAATTTATCTGGAAAAACAAAAAATCAAGAATATCCAGGGAAATAATGAAAAAAAAAATTCACAGGAAGGTGGGTTAGCAGTACCAAACCTGGAGCTTTACTATAAAGCGGCAGTCATCGAAACTATCTGGTACTGGCTAAAAAATAGGGTGGTAGATCAATGGAATAGGCTAGGCTCAGGAAATGCAGTAGTAAATGACACTAGTAATGTCTGGGATAGGAACTCAGTATTTGACAAAAACTGCTGGGAAAACTGGAAGATAATATGGCAGAAATTAGGCTTAGACCAACATTTTACACCTTATACTAAAATAAGGTCAAAATGGATACATGATTTAGACATAAGAGGTGATACCATAGGTAAAATAGGAGAGAAAGGAATAGTCTACCTATCAGATCTTTGGAAAGGAAAACAGTTTTTGAGATAGAGTATATTATAAAATGCAAAATGGATGATTTTGATTACATTCAATTAAAAAATTTTTGTACAAACAGAAGCAATGCATCCAAAATTAGAAGGGAAGCAGAAAGCTGGGAAACAATTTTTGAGGCCAGTACTTCTGATAAAGGCCTCATCTCTAAAATATATAGGGAACTAAATCAAATTTATAAGAACCCAAGTAATTCCCCAATTGAGAAATGGTCAAAGGATGTGAACAGGCAGTTTTCTGATGAAGAAACCAAAGCTATCTATTCCCATATGAAAAAATGCTCTAAATCTCTAATGATTAGAGAGATGCAAATAAAAACAACTCTGAGGTACCACCTGACACCTATCAGATTGGCTAAAATGACAAAAAAGGAAAATAATAAATGTTGGAGAAACTGTGGGAAAATTGGAACACTAATGCATTGTTGGTGGAGCTGTGAACTGATCTGGCCATTCTGGAGAGCAATTTGGAATTATGCCCAAAGGGCGATAAAGCTGTGCATACCCTTTGACCCAGCAATACCACTTTTGGGTCTTTTTCCCAAAGAAATCATGGAAAGGGGAAAGGGACCCACATGTACAAAAATATTTATAGCTTCTCTTTACGTGGTGGCAAGGAATTGGAAGTTGAGGGGGTGCCCATCAATTGGGGAATGGCTGGACAAGTTGAATGAATACAATGAATACAATGGAATATTATTGTGCTGTAAGAAATGATGAGCAGGAGGAGTTCAGAGAAACCTGGAGGGTCTTGCGTGAGCTGATGATGAATGAGATGAGCAGAACCAGAAGAACATTGTACACAGTATCATCAATATTGAGTGTTGATCTACTGTGATGGATTATATTCTTCTCACCAATGCAATGGCACAGAAGAGTTCCAGGGAACTTGTGATAGAAGAGGATCTCCAAATCTAAGAAAAAAAAGAACTGTGGAGTATAGATGCTGAATGAACCATACTATTTCTTTTGTTTTTGATGCTGTTTTTTTTTTCTATTTTGAGGTTTTCATCATTGCTCTGATTTTTTTTTCTTATAACATGACTAATGCAAAAATATGTTTAATGTTATTATGTGTATATATATATATATATATATATATATATATATATATATATATATATATATATATATATATATATATATATATAACCTATATCAGATTAACTGCTGTCTAGGGAGGGGGGAGGGAGGGGAGGGAGGGATAAAAATCTGAAATTGTAAAGCTTGTATAAACAAAAGTTGAGAACTATCTTTACATGTAATGGAAAAAAATAAAATACTTTATTAATTAAAAAAAATAAATGCTATGTTTGACTAGAGAAGATAAGGACATTTGCTTAGTTGAAAAGTGGTAAGAATCAATAGTACAACAGAGAATAGAAGTACCTTCATGTGGTACAAGTATTCCTGCATAGATCAAGAACATTGACATCTGTAGGCCAGAGTTGTGAGCTACCCTAAGCACATGACGTTTCCTACCTCATATGCTTTCCTTCAAGATTCTAAACTTTTTGCCCTCTTTTCACAATAGAGATTTGGTGTTTTGGAGGGAGAATATGATTCACGTTTATATGGTTTGAATTAGCTATTGTAGTCATCTGAAAATTTCCAGAAAAGAATGAACTTCATCTACTTCAAAAATCAAACTGAAAATTCTAACTTCTTCCAAACATACTTTCTTATGTATTTTCCAGAAAAAAAATTACATTTGAATAACCTCTGCTTCCCCTGTCTCTTTCTACTTGCAACAAGAAATCTTAAACATGAAGTAATTAAAAGATACTATAGACTAATTGAATTTTAATTAAGAATGCAATAGAGGTCAGTGTGCACTAATTGAAGCCACAGGAGGAAGAAAATGAACCCTAAGATGGGCTATAGATGTGATAAGATTGACACTAGGAAGAAGGAACAAAATTAAGAATGTATAAAATCCCACCTTGACAAAGCATGGATTTAATATAAGTTATCATAAACATTGTCTTAGGAAATCACAGAATGATGAAAAGAATTTCTGACTCATACATATACTCATATGAATATATGTGTGTATATTTTATATAGATAGATATATAATATACATGGATAGATAACTTAGATCTCTATCTCTATACTTCAGACACGTACTTCAGATATATTCTAATGTGTTTTAGTGGTACAGAAATGCCCCTGCCCATGTTAATTATGCAAAAGTTTTGGCAGATCTTAGGGATCTAGAAACACATATTGACTGAGCAATGGACCAGTTAATTGTTGCTCAAAAACCAGGCTACAGATGCTTGGTGTGGCTCATCATTACCTGGGCTCCAGAACAATGGATGGAAATGAATGTGAACACATTAACTGTTAACTATGAGCCAGTACTGTGCTAATTTCTGGGTATACAAATACAAAAGAAGAGATGGTACTTGGTCTGAAGGAATTTATATTCTAATAACAAGAGGTAATACAAATAGGGGGGTGGTGACTATAGAGGCTTCTTTAGGTTAGCAAGGATAGTGAGTGGAGTGGTTGGGAAGTAGATTCCTACAATCTTTCTGTAGCAATGGAAGGATGATTACACTGTGGGTACAGAATTGGAAAAGAAAGAGGGGTGACATATAGCAGGACCCCAGGACAAAGCTGCAGACATTGATATCCTCCTGAGCATAATCTCTGCTTCAGGTATCAGAATAGCATATACATTAGTAGTGTATTCCCTTCCACCTATGAAAGCAAAGTTTATTAAGGAATAACTAGTTAGAAATCATCTTACTCTATAGCAAATTTTATTAACAATTGTTTTATCATAAAAGTATTTTATTATTTCTAGTTACATGCAGAGATAGTTTTCCACATTTGTTTTATAAAAAGGTTCTTCAATGAGTTTAAACTGTTTCCATCCCTAGGAAGGAGGATAATACTTTTAACTCTTGGAATCTGTATCTCTATTAAGGTATTGTTATTAATTTGACTTTAATATGATGATATAAAGAAATGTAAGGGGCAGAATAAAAGGAGAATAGGGGGAGGAGAGAAAGGGGGAGGTGGAATGGCTTAATTACATCATATGAAGAGGCACAAAAAGAACCTATTATAATAGAGGGAAAGAAGGGAGGGGTGAGCATTGTTGCAACCTTACTCTCATCAGATTTGATTCAGGGAGGGAATAACATATACTCACATTTGTTTTTAATAAGATTTCTAGTTCCAAATTTTTCTCCTTCCTTCCCTTCCCTCCCCCTTCCCCAAGACAGCAACTAATCTGATTAGATTATATATGTACAATCACAATAAACATTTTTCTGCATTATTCATGTTGTGAAAGAAGAGTAAGAACAACCGGGGAAACCTTAGAAAATAAAAAAGAAAAACAAAAAAAAAGTAGAAATAGTATGGTTCAATCTGCATCTAGATTGCACATTTCTTTTTTTCCAAATGTGGAGAACATTTTCCATCATGAGTTCTTTAGAATTATTTTGGGTCATTGTATTGGTGAAAATTGTTATGTCTATCACAGGTGATCATCATACAATGTTGTTGATACTGTGTACAATGTTCTCCTGGTTATGCTCATCTCACTCAGCATAAGTTCATGTAGGTCCTTCCAGGTTTCTCTAAAAACTACCTGCTCATTGTTTCTTATGTTACAATAGTATTCCATTACATTCACATACCACAACTTGTTTATCCATTCCCCAGTTGATGGGCATCCCCTCAATTTTCGATTCTTTGCCACCACAAAAAAGCAGCTATAAATATTTTTGTATATGTTGGTCCTTTTCCCTTTTTTATGATCTTTTTGGGATAAATGCCTAATAGTGGTATTTCTGGGTCATAGGGTATGCACAGTTTTATAGCCTTTTGGTCATAATTCTAAATTTCTTTCCAGAATGGATCAGCTTACAGCTCCACCAACAATGCATTAGTGTTCCAATTTTTCTACAACTTCTCCAACATTCATTATTTTCCTTTATTTTTGTCACATTATCCAATCTCATAGTTGTGATGTGATACCTCAGAGTTGTTTTAATTTTCATTTCTCTAATCAATAGTGATTTAGAGAATTTTTTCATATGGCAATAGATAGCTTTGATTTCTTTATCTGAAAACTGCCTCTTCATATCCTTTGACCATATCTCAATTGGGGAATGACTTATTTGCAATTTTTATGCAAAAAATATTTGCAATTAAATAGTGGCCTTTGGCTACTGGGATGTTTACTTGACTAGGCAGATATAGCCAGTGTATGTCAGAAACAGTAATTAAATTCAGTTCCTCCTATTCCTGAGGCTGGATTGCTATGAATTAAATAACGGTGCCTTTAAGATATTCCTTTGTTTTTAATACACACATAAACATAAATAAAAATTCTGACCACAGGTATGAATCTACGGCTTTTATAATCTACATTCTGTAGTAATATATCTAGTGTCCATATATTCACTCTAATTTCAGTTCAACATTTTCAGGTGTAAGATGTTTGAGTCAAACAGGTCTGCCTCACACCTGCTAAAATATGTAGGTATGTATGTATATAAGTATGTGCAGGTATAGCAAACATACATGTACACACCCAAATAAAAAAAGTATTTGGATGTGTGTGTAAATGAAAATGAGTACACATTCTTTTCTTTGGTACAAACATATGATTTTATTTTCTAAGGGTGAGGGCAAAATAGCCAATCCTCATTTTAGTCTTGATACATTAATAAGATAAAAACACATTTCAATCAGTCACATGTTCAGAGTCATTCTTTGAATTTGGAGAGGGTTATATTTACTTAATTTGACAAAAATGTAAATAATTATGTTTTAAACCAGATAGAATTATAAATTATGTCATGGTTTTAGCTTGAATACTAAATATCTCATAGTGGCTAGATAGATGAGGGATTTCTGAGATTTCAGGAACCTTATCTTCTGGATTTTTCTTATTTCGGACTTCGTTAAAAATGTTGTGTAGTGTAGTGATCCTGCTTGAAAGAACTGTGCAGTCACCTATAACTTTATGTCTCTTATGCCATAGACAAAACACTAAAAGTTAAGAGGGGTTTTGAAACTAATTTGAACTTTTCAGTATACATACAAGTCAACCAAGGTTCAGAACATTTGTGTGACTTTCTTAAGATAACAGAACTCAGGAACAATAGACTTCAGTTCAGAACCTGAGTATTCTGCCTCCTAAGCAAATGGTCTCCCAATAGAATATACTAGTGCTATACATTTCTTCTAATCAAAGACAATGAATTTCCAAATTTAATGACTTCTAGTAATAGGTCCTATCATGAGGGGAGGAAATTGGTAAGAGCTTGGGTGAAGAGCATTCCTGGTCTTCTGTCTTTCAACTTCAAAAGGTGAGATTTGAAACAATGCCCCCTTCGAGGAGGAACATTGTGGTCTCTGGCCTGAGAAAAGGCCATGTGGCTTGAACATCCCAGAATTGACCATTTCTGGGATTTTGAAGGTCAGCCTGATGTCTGGAAGTTACTTCTGTAGAGCCACCTGTTAGACTTGTCAATCAGAGCTATCAGCCAATTAGCTTGGAGCTGTGTGTGTGTGTGAACAGCCATGTTTCCTGTTTCACAGGAGGCTTCTGGGAAGAAGAAGGGGCAAGGGGTGCTCTCTTTCACCGGGACCTCATGTGGAGTGGAGCAGAGATGCTGGCTCCCTTAGATAGACAGATGAAGGCATCTTGTATTCTTTCTCTCTCCTCACCAAATTCTTATGCTCCTTAATAAATGCTTAAAAGTCTAAACTCTTGCTAATGCTTCTAATTTATTGGAGACTATTCATTGGCGTTTTAGACAGTCTAGCTAAAATTTTAACCACCTTACAGACAGCAACTTTACAGACCCTAGGAAAATGATTATGTGTATAGGAGTTGACATCTCCCCATGTCCCTATTCCCCAGCTTGCTACATTATGGGTTTGGGGGAATTTCACTTTGGGTGAGATCTGAGAACTCTGTCTCTGTGTCTATCTCTCTCTCTCTCTCTTTTTGTCTGTCTCTGTTTTTATTTCTACCTCTGTTGAGCTAATCCGTGGTTGTTCATTGTGGAATATGTATTTGTTGGGAAGAGAGTAAGATCTGGTTATAGAGTTTGTGGCACTCTTTTGGTTAAGGAACAAGGAATATGGAACACATATACAAATATGTACATATGCATATATGTATATATACATATGTATGTTCATGTACATTGTATATAATATTTCATATGGATTAAGCATATTAAGGGAGCAGATAGACAATTATAATATAATTCCATTTCTCTGATATGTGCAGAATGTCAAATCTGTGGTCCCAATCTCCTATTCCCTTTCCCTAGCAGAAGTCAAAGTCTCCCTTAGAGAAATGTAGAGGGAATAGAATCTAGAAATATCTGTTCTTGCCTCCTTGGGACCCATATCTAGACAGACCCATGTGGACTCATCTAATCTACTTCGGCAAAACACAGAACATGAACACACATCACACACACACACACACACACACACACACATATGAAAAGTACCAATAAAGCTATGGGGCTTGCCAAAAATGTTAAGGAGAAGAGGGAAAGGGGATAATATTTATTTGTTCTTTTGTTTTACAGCTATGTTTGGGGTATTGGACCTCTACTATGTATAGAAGGGCAAATGATAACTAACAACATAAAGGTTGAACAATTTCTGTACTTGTATTTCTGCTTTATTTTTGCATGAATGCAACTTGAATGTGGCTAGGAATTCCAAAATGCACTCTCCAGAAAGATATTGCACAAAAAGACAGAACACAGAGTCAGCAGAGGTAAAGTAAATTAAGCTAACTTTATTGGTTGGAAAATATGCACTACAAGAAGGGCAGTCAGGGATTATGGAAAGAGGTTTACTGGAGGCCACATTTGGGCACAAAAAATAAAAGTCTGGTGGTTTTTTATAGAGCTATTAATGGAATCAAACAGCACCAGAAATTGAGGGAGTAAGTGGGATTCTGGATGTGATATTCAGGTCAAGGTAGGAGATTAGTGTTAATTCATCCTAAGGGGAATACATTGGGTGACAAGTTAATATTCATACCACCCTCAAATAGAAAAGAGATATTTTTTTTTATTGTTACCTTGGTAATGGCATTTGGACTTCCCTGACTTCATCTAGTTAGGTGGGAATTATTGTGGAGTTCTTACATCTTTTCCAAAAAAGAATGATCTTCAAATTGGAATGGTTAGAATCAAAATAATTAGAAGTAATTGAAAGCCAATACTAGAAGGAAAACAGAAAACTGGAAGGAGGGGTCTTATAGAAAGTTCCCTTGATAAAGGCCTAATTTCTAAAATATATATGTAGAAAACTTAAGTCAAATTTATAGAAAAAAATACAAGTCATTCCTCAAATGATAAATTGTCAAAATTTATAAACATAGTTTTCAGATGAAGAAATCAAAACTATTTATAAATATATGAAAAAAATGCACTAAATCACTATTGTTTAGAGAAAATCAAATTAAAAGAACTCTGAGATACCACCTCATATATATCACATGTGCTGATATGGTAGAAAAGGAAAATGTCAAATGTTGGAGAGAATATGGGAAAATTGGGACACTAACACCCTGTTGGTGGAGTTGTGAATTGATCCATTCATTCTGGAGAGGGATGCACTGGGACAAGGAAGACAAACAACAGTAGAAATTATATCACATAAAAGAGGAATGCAAGAGCAGAAAAAAAGAAAATGTAAAAGGGAGTGAAGATTAAGAGAAGTTGTGGTTAAATGCAAAACAGACTTTTGAGGAAAAAAGAAAATATAAATAAACAGAAGAAAATAGGATTGAGGGAAATGTACAGTTAGCAACTATGACTGTGAATATAATTGGAAGGAATTTGTCAATAAAAAAGAAGCAGATAGCAGAATAGATTGGAAACAAGAATCCAGTTATATGTTGTTTACAAGAAACAAATTTGAAACAGAGACACACCCAGAGTTAAAACAAGGAGCTAGAGCAGTATATATTATGCTTCAGCTGTTGTTAAAATAAAAAAAAAAAGACAGGGGTAGCAATTATGATTACTGACAAAGCAAAAGAAAAAAAAATAGACTTTAAACAGAAGCAGGGAAATGACCTTGTGCTAAAAGGCACAATAGAAAAGGTAATAATATCGATACTAAATATGCATGTATCAAATGGCATAGGATCCAATTTATAAAAGGAAAAGTTAAATGAGTTGTGGGAGGAAATAGTAAAATTTTACTAGTGGGGCTCCTCAAATTTCCCCCCCTAGAGCTAAATAAGTCTAACCATAAAACAATTAGGAAAGAAGACAAGGAAATGAAGAGAATTTTAGAAACAAATATAATAGACCTCTGGATAAAATTGTATGGTAAAACATCAACATCTCACCTGTAGATTTCACTCTCATACAAACTATATATTAGGGAATTAAATCCCCATAATAAATGCAGAAAAAACCCCATAAATTTCAAATGCACACTGTCCAGACCATAATGCAATAAAATGTACATTCAATAGAGGGCTATGGAAGCATAGATTAAAAGTTAATTAGTAACTAGGTAATATAATTTTAAGGAATGGGAAAAGAAAAGAACAAATCATTGAAAGAATCAATGATTTCATTAAAGAGAATGACAAGAATGAAACAATATAATGAAATTTGTGGAATGCATCCAATACAACATTAAGGGAAAATTTTAAGTTCTAAATGTATATAACCATGAGAGAGAGAGAGAGAGAGAGAAAGAGGAGATCAATAGATTGAGCAAGAAAATTAAAAAAAAACACACCTACAAAATGGATAAATTAAAAATGTCAATTAAACAGCAAAAACAAAGGAGAGATTAATAAAATTGAATGTAAAACACATTGAGCCAATAAATAAAACTAGGAGTTGGTTTATTAACATAATAGAAAAATAGATAAACTATTGTTTAATTTGATTTTTAAAAGAAAGAAGGAAACCAAATTATGAGCATCAAAAATGCAAAGAGTGCATCACAAATGAAAATGAAATAAATGCTATTATTAGGAGCAAATTTCTTCAATTATATGCCAGGGAAACTGAAAATATGAGTGAAATGGATGAATATTTAACAAAAAATTATAAATTATCCACAGTTCACAGGAGAGGAAATAGAATACTTAAATACCTGTATGTTAGAAAGGAAATTGAACAAGCCATCAATGAGATTACAAAAAAAAAAATCCTAAGGTCTAAATAGATTTAAAAATGAATTTTAGCAAACATTTTAGGAACAAATAAGCCCAATTCTATGTAAACTATTTGAAAAAATAGGTAAAGGAGGTATCCTACCAAATTCCTTTGTCCTTTGAATTGGTATATGGTTTTCATACCTAAACCAGGGAAAGCAAAAGAAGAGAAAGAAAAGTATAGGTCAATTTCCTAATTAATATTCATGCAAAAACTGAAGTAACACACAAGGAAGGACATTGTAGCAATATATCACAGGTATTTGCTGTATATTAGGTGTTATTTATACCAAGAATGCAATGCTGGTCCAATATTAGGAAAACAATAAGCAAAATTGACTAAGTAAATAATAAAAAACAAAACTAAAACATAATTTTCTTGATAGATGTGTAAAACCTTTGGATATAATATAACACCCCTTTCTATTAAAATACTAGGATCATAGGGATAAATGGAGTCTTTCTTAAAACAGTAGGCAGATAATTACTATATATCTAATACCAAGATGAAGCATTATCTATAATGGAGATAGAAAAATATAGAGTTCAAAAAATAATCACGTCATTTTCTGGAAAAACAAAAGGTTGAATATCAAGGGCATGAATGAAAAAAAGAAGATGGTGACCTCAAAGTACCAGATTTCAAGCTATATTACAAAGTGGTAATCATTAAAATAATCTAGTACTATCTAAGAAATAGAGTGGTGGGTCAATAGAATAATTTAGGTGCATAATACACAGTAGTAAATGACCATAGGAATCTAGTATTTGATAAATGCAAAGACACAAGCTTTGGGGGAAAGAATTTACCATTTGACAAAAAATTGCTTGGAAAACTGAAAAGCAGTTTGGCATAAATTAGCCATAGATTGTCTCACACTGTATGCCAAAATAAGGTGGAAAATTTGTAAATGATTTAGGCATAATGGTGATATTATAGGTAAATTAGAGAAGCATAGAAAATTTTACCTATTACATATTATCTCATTTGACTAAATGAGATCATGAGAAGTAAAATGGATAATTTTGATTGCATTATATTTTCACTAACAAAACCAACTCAGCCAAAATTAAAAGGAAAACAGGAAAATGGTGGAAATTTTAGAAGCAATTTTCGTTGATAAAAGTCTCATTTCTCAAATATATAGTCAACTAAGACGAATTTATAAAACAATTTAAGATCCATTCCCCAATTAATAAATGGCAAAAGCATATGAAATACAGGTTTTCAGAAGAAGAAAACAAAGTTTTCAAGAGTCACATATAAATGCTTATTTAACTATTGATTAGAAAAATGGAAATTAAAACAATTCTTAGTAATTTAAAACTCCATACCTAGAAGATTGGCTAACATAGGCAGCAGCTAGCTGGTGCTGTTCATAAAGCTCCAGCCCCAGATTCTGAAGGACCTGAGTCCAAATCCAGCCTCAGACACTTCACACTTACTAGCTGTGTGACCCTGGATGACCCCCATTTCATACTGTCCCCCCAAAAAAATATTGACTAATTTGACACTTTCTTGTAAATGATAAATGTTGGAGGGATGTGGGAAAATGGGTACACTAATATGCTATTGGAGTTGTGAAATCATCTAACCATTTTGGAGAATGATTTGAAACTATGCCCTAAGTTCATTAAAACTTTGCATACCCTTTTATCCAGCAATAACACTATTAGAGCAAAGAAAAAGGAAAGTCTTAAATCTGCAAAATATTAATTTATTTTCCATAATAGTATTTTTTCAAATTGCATGTAAAGATAGATTTTAACATTAATTTTTGTAAGATTTTGAGTTTTCAAATATTTCTCCTTCCTTCCACTTCCTTCTCTATTCCTAAAACAGCAAGCAATCAGATATAGGTTATATAGTACAATCACGTCAAGCATATTTCCACATTAGTTATGTTGTAAAAAAAAAGAATAAGAATAAAAGGAACAAAAAACACAAGAAAGAAAAAAACAAATGAACAACAAATAAAATGAAAATAGTATACTTCAATTTGCATTCAGACTTCATAATTTATGTTTTTGTATGTGGAGAGCATTTTCCATCATGTGTCTTTTGGAACTGTCTTAGATTATTGAATTGCAGAGAAGATTTATGTCTATCCCAGTTGATCATCTCACAATATTGCTGGTACTGTATGTGATGTTCTCCTTGTTCTGCCCACATCACTCAGCATCAATTCATGTGAGTCTTTCAAGTTGGGTTTTTTTTTTTTTCTGTTCTGAAATCTGCCTGCACATCATTTCTTATAACACAATAGCATTCTGTTATATTCATATACCACATGTTCATTCATTCCCTAGTTGATGGGCATTCCCTCAATCTCAAATCCTTTGCCCCCACTATATATATATATATATATATATATATAGATAGATAGATAGATAGATAGATAGATAGATAGATAGATAGATAGATAGAGTATGTATATATGTATATATAATTATTTTTGTGCATGTGGTTCCTTTTCCCTTTTTTATGATCTCTTTCAAATATAGACCTAGATGTGATATTGCTGGATCACAGTTACTTTTATAGACCTTTGGGTACAGTTACCAATTGTTTTCCAGAATAGTTGGATCAGTTTACAATTCCATTAACAATGCATTAATGTTGCAATTTTCCCACATCTTTTTCAACACTTATCATTTTCCTTTTTTGTCATTTTATCCAGTCTGATAGATTTGAGGTGGTACCTCAAAGTAACTTTAATTTGTGTTTCAATAATCAATAGTGATTTAGAAAAAAATTTTTCATATGACTACAGATATCTTTAATTTCTTCATCTAAAAACTGCCTATTTATATCTGTTGAAACATTTCTGAATTGGGTAATGAGTTGTACTCTTACAAATTTGATTCAATTCTCTATATATTTGAGACATGAGGCCTATATCAGAAAGAGTGGCTATTAAAAATACTTCCCAGCTTTCTCTTTCTACTTTCTTTCTAATCTTGGATACATTGTTGTGTTGTTGTTTTTTGTCCAAAAAGTCTTTTAATTTAATGTAATTAAAATTATAAATTTTGCATTTGATAATGTTCTCTCTCTCTTGTGTGGTCATAAACTTTTCCCCTCTCCACAGATCTAAAAGGTAAACTATAGCTTCCTCTTTTGATTTCTCTATCAGATCACCCTTTATGTCTAAAACATGTACCCACTGTGACCTTATTTTGGCAGAGAGTGTAAGATGATGGTGTATGCTTAATTTCTGCCAAACTATTTTCCAGTTTTCCCAGCAATTTTTGTCAAATAGTGAATTATTATCACAGAAACTAGTCTTTAGGTTCATCAAACAGTAGATTACACAAGTCATTCTCCAATTGCTAAGTGGTCAAAGGATATGATCAGACAGTTTTCAGACAAAGAAATTCAATCTAGAGTCATATAAAAATGCCATAAATCACTATTGATCAGAGAAATGCAAATTAAAACAACTCTGAGGTACCACCTCAAACCTATCAATGTGAGTGTATACACATATACATATGCATACATATGTACATATATGTATATGTATACGTATACATATATGTATATGTACATGTATATGTATATATAATCTTTTTGGTGAGGTAATTGGGTTTAAGTGACTTGCCCAGGGTTGTCACACAACTAGTAAGTGTCAAGTGTCTGAGACCAGATTTGAATTCAGGTCTTCTTGAATCCAGGGCTGGTGCTCTATCCACTGTGCTGCCTAGCTTCCCCTAATCAGTGGGAAATATAACAAAAAAAGAAACTGTTGAATGTTGGAGGGGATGTAGGAAAATGGGGATGCTAATCCACTGTTGCTGGAATTGTGAACTGACAAAACCATTATTGAGAACAATTTGGAAATATCCCCAAGGGGCATAACCTTTGCATAGACCCTATGCATACCCTTTGATCCAGTAATACCACTGGTAGGGTTATACAGGAAAGACATCTCAAAAATAGAAAACAAAAGAAAAACCTGTTTCTAAAAACATAGCAGCTCTTTTGGTGGTGGTTAAGATTGGAAACCAAAGTAATGCCCATCAATTGGGGTCTAAAACTAAACTCAGTAAGCTACGCTGTGATGGAATATTCTTCTGTTATAAGAAATGAGAAAAAGGATTTTGAGGGGCAGCTAGGTGGCGCGGTCGATAGAGCACTGGGCCTGGAGTCAGGAGTACCTGAGTTCAAATCTGGCCTCAGACACTTAACACTTACTAGCTGTGTGACCCTGGGCAAGTCACTTAAACCCAATTGCCTCACTAAAAAAAAAAAAAAAACGATTTTGATTCTGTTTAACTCAATCCTGATGTGCCATAGAGTCATAAGTTTCTACCTGCCACTTCTATTTTTTAAGGAATTATTTTCTTCAGTATGCTTTTGCAGTTCCTTTTCTATTTGACCAATTGTACTTTTTAAGGAGTTCTTTTCTTCAGTGTATTTTTGTTCTTCCTTTTCCAAACTATGACACCCTTTTCACAATTCTCTTGCACAACTCTCATTTCTTTCATTTACTTTCCCATTTTTCTTCTATCTCTTATATTTGATTTTTAAAATCCTTTTAGAGGTCTTCCAAGAAGGCTTTTTGATCTTAAGACTAATTCATTTTCCCTCTTGAGGCTTTGTATATAGGCATTTTGGCAGAGTTTTCCATTCTGGGTTTGTTTGTTTGTTTTTGGTCTTTCCTGTCACCATAGTAGCCTTCTATGGTGAGGGTTCTTTTCTGTTTTTTACTCTTATTTTAGCCTATTCTGTGACTTTTACAACTGAGTTCAACTCCTGGGATACAGGGGTACTGCCCCACATTTCTTGTGTTAGGAACTTAGGGGACTGATCACTAGATTTCTGTCCCAAGGCCTCAAGGTCTGGTGGATCACTTACTGCTCTGGGGTGGTCTGCTCTGTTGTGTACAGGATACAACAGTTGGCAATTTGCTTTCTGCATTGTGCCTGGAGGCCTCTCAACTAACCTGCTGTGGCACTATTCTGCTGAGCCTATACCACAGGCCCTCAGCTACTGATCTGTGGCTAAGAGCATTCCACTGGCTTGCCTAGACATGCTCTGTACTCCACTCCCCCCCCCCTTTTTTTTTTTTTTAGTGAGTCAATTGGGCTTAAGTGACTTGCCCAGGGTCACACAGCTAGTAAGTGTTAAGTGTCTGAGGCCGGATTTGAACTCAAGTACTCCTGACTCCAGGGCCAGTGCTCTATCCACTGCACCACCTAGCTGCTCCCCCCCCCCTTTTTATAAATGATTTTTTTTTTAATTTTTTTTAAGCAACAAAAATTTATTTTATTTTCCATTTACATGTAAGGGTACTTTTCAACATTCATTTTTATAAGATTTAGAGTTCCAAATTTTTCTCCCTCCCTCCCTCCCCTTCCTCCCCCCCTCCACAAGATTGCAAATAGATTATGTATGTACAATCCACAAGTGTTCTTTTTATCAGTTCTTTCTATAGGGGTGCATAGTAAACTTCCTCATTAGTTCCTTGGGATTGACTTGGATCATTGCACTGCTGAGGGTAGTTAAGTCATTCACAATTGCTCATTAAAAAATAATGCTGTCACTACACACAATGTCCTCTCAGCTCTGCTCACTTCACTATACATCAATGTTCATTGGTCTTTCAAGGGTTTTCAGGGATCATCCTGTTTGTCATTTCCTGTAGCACAAGACCATTCCACTAAAATCATATAACACAGCTTTTTCCATCATTCCTCAACTGATGGACATTCCCTTGATTCTCAATTCTTAGCCTCCACTAAAAGTTGCTATAAATATTTTTTGTACAATTTTTCCCCCTTTTCTCTTTTTCATGATTACTATTGTTAACTGTTTCCCTTCCATTCTATTCCCTTCCTCATGATATTTATTCTGTTATCCATCTTCTTTCATCCTATTACTCTTCAAAAGGGATTTGCTTCTGTTTGTCTCCTCCCCCACTCTGCCCTTCCTTGTTTTGCCCCTCTGTCTTTATCCCCTTCCCCTCCTATTTTACTGAAGGGTTAGAGAGATTATTCCACCCAATTGAGTGTATATATTATTCCCTCCTTGAGCCAATTCTAATGAGATTGAGGTCTTTGAGCCAATTCTGATGAGTGTTAGGCTCATTTACTGCCCAGATTAAATAGATTACTCCACCCAGTTAGGTGTGTTTGTGTTAGTCCCTCCTTGAGGCAGCTCTGATGAGTTTAAGATCTTTGAGCCTTTTCTGATGAGTGTAAAATTCATTTACTGCCCTGTTCCTCTCCTATCCCTTCCCCCACTCCATAAGCCTTTTCCTCTTACTTTCATGTAGGATTTCACTTCTTCCCTTCCCCCTACCCCAGTGAATTCCCTTCACCCCTCAATTTAACCCTAAAGATGTTATCATCTAGCTAAGTGGATAAATCATCACCCCTGGACCCAGGGGGATCCCAGCCAAACCCGGCCTCAGGCATAAGACAGTCACTCACTGTATGACCCCAGGTATGTCCCCTAGCTCCATTTTTTTTTTTATGGTTCCCTAGGGTCTTGTATTTGAAAGTCAAATTTGCCATTCAGTTCAGGTCTTTTCATCACAAATATCTGAAAGTCTTCTTTTTCATTAAAGTCCCATTTTTTCTGCTGTAAGATAATATAGAGTTTTGCTGGGTATATGATTCTTGGTTGTAATCCCATTTCCTTTGCCCTTTGGAATATCATATTCCATGCCCTCCAGTCCTTTAATGTAGAAGCTGCTAGATCTTGTGCTATCCTGACTAGGGCTCCACAGTACTTGAATTCTTTCTTTTTGGCAACTTGCAATATTTTCTTCTTGACCTGAGAGCTCTGGAATTTGGCTGTAATATTCCTAGGAGTTTTCTTTTTGGGATCTCTTTCTGGAGGTGATCGGTGGATTCTTTCAATTTCTATTTTAGCTGCTTCTTCTAGAATTTCAGGGCAATATTCCCAGAGAATATATTGGATAATGGTGTCTAAGCTCTTTCCTTGATCATGGTTTTCAGGTAGACCAATCATTTTCAAATTATCTCTCCTGGACCTATTTTCCAGGTCGACAGTTTTTCCCAAAAGATATTTCACATTGCCCTCTATTTTTTTATTTATTTGTATTTCCTTTATTGTGTCTTGGTTTCTCATAAAGTCACTGGCTTCCATTTGTTCAATCCTAATTCTTAGGCAATTATTTTCATCAGAGAGCTTTTGTACCTCCTTTTCCATTTGACTTTTCAAGCTATTGATTTTTTCTTATGTCTTTCCTGCATCACAATCATTTTAGTTTCCATTTTTTTCCTCTACCTCTCTAACTTTATCTTCAAAGTCCTTTTTGAGCATTTCTATGGCCTGAGACCAATTCGTATTTTTCTTGGAAGCTTTAGATATAGGGGCCCTGATGTTGACATCTTCCTCTGAGGGTGCCCCTTGGTCTTCATTGTTACTGAAGAAACTTTCTATGGTCCTCACCTTTCTCTGTCGGCTCATTTTGACTTTCTTTTACTAGTCTTTTAGCTCCTTAAAGTGGGGCACTGTTTCCAGGCTGCAGTATCCCAAGCTTAAGAAGTCCCAGGTGGTATGATTTAAGGAGGATCAGGTTCTTCCCTCACCCAGCCTGTTTCCTGGTCCTAGATGACCTCAGACCAACTTGCTAATCAACCAGCTTTGTGTGTTGTGGTTGTTAGCTCTGATGAGCCTGTGCCCCTCCCCCACCTGGGCCACTGCTACTCGAGCCTACCTCCTGATTCTCAGCAGGGGTGTAAAATCCAAGTTCTGCCTTAGCACCAGCATAGACCCCTGAAGTCTCTCCCCTGCCCAGGGCTCAGCCCACTCACCAGACTGTAAGCTTAATTCCAGATGACACTGGTGCTTCAGCTGATTCAGAGGCTCTGGGGGTCTCCTTCTCTGGTGAGGACTTCCTGAGACTGGATCTGTGTCAGGGTTACTGTGGGGTTGGGCCTGACTCCTGTATCAGCACAGCAGCTCCCTACTTCTGACCTTCTAAGCAGTTCTTGGTTAGAAGATGATTTCAGCACATTCTTCTGTGAGTTTTGCTGCTCCGGGCATTTCCCTATGGTGTTATTTTCTCTACTCCCCTTTTATCAAGTGAGATGAAATTTCCTGAGGTCCTTCTTAGCTCTCTTAAATTGGAAGAATATTTTAGTACATTTTTGAGTAGATTCTGTAGCTCTAGAATCATTTTAGAGGCTTGATTTAATGATGTTTCTGAGGGGAAACTGCAGCTGTCTTGCTTACAAAAATATTCATAACAGTTCTTTCTGTGGTGAGGAAAAAACATATGAAAATTGAGGAGATACCTATAAATTGGGTAATAGCTAAGTAAGTTGTGTTTGATTATGATGGAATACTATTGTGCTATAAAGAATGATTTTCAGGGTGCGTTCATTCAAACCCAGAAAGACTTATATGAACTGATGCAAAGTGAAGTGAGCCAAACCAGAAAAATACGGTACACAGTAACAGCAATATTGAAAGGATGATAAACTGTAAAAAGATTCAGCTACTCTGCTCAAGGCAATGATCCAAGGGGCAAATAGGTGTCACGGTGGATAAAGCACCAGCCCTGGATTCAGGAGGACCTGAGTTCAAATCCGACCTCAGACACTTGAAACTTCCTAGCTGTGTGATCCTGTGCAAGTCACTTAACCCCAATTGCCCTGCAAAAAAATAGATAAATATTTTTTAAAAAAAGACAATGATCCAAGACAACTCCAAATGACCCATGGTAAAAAAAAAAATGCCATCTATCTCCAGAGATAGAACTGATAAACTTGAAGGCCAATTGAAACAAAATTATTTCACTTTCTTTTTCTATTTTGTTTACACATGCAGCTAACACAGAAAGTTATTTTACATGAATTTACATGTATAACCAATATATTGTATGCTTTCTCAATTGTGAGAGAAAATGTAAGAGGGAGGAAGGAAGTTTGGGACTCAAAAGATTTAAATTGAATATTAAAAAAATAAATAAAAATTAGCAAAAAATAGAAAGCCTTTAACTAGAAGGTAGCATTTTTAACTAAGCACTAAATGAAACTAGATATTTTAATGCTCTAGGACAAAAGATATTTTGTGTAGGTAGGTGACTCAGAGGACAGAATGTTGGCCTGGAGTCAGGAGCTCAAATCTGGCATCAGAATTGAATTCATATACCTGAATTCAAATCTGGCATCAGACAATACTAGCTGTATTACCTTGGGCAAATCACTTAGCTCTTTGCCTCAGTTTCCTCATCCATAAAATGAGCTGGAGAAGGAATGGCAAACCACTCTAGTATCTTTCACAAGAAACCCCAAATGGGGTCACAATGAACCAGATATGACTGAATGAACTAAATAGAAACAGAAGGGAGATTTGATTTGAAAACATTTCATACAAATAAAAGATTTATAAACTATAAACTCAGCATGAACTAGCCTTGTGGTGGCAGGACAAAACAAAGAATTTAATTATAGTCTATATTTATTGAAGTATGGTATGCAGAAAAAAAAGGAAATGAAAAACATCTTGAGCTGACCTCATCTGCAGTAATGTATTTTGTTCTTACTCCCAAGATTCTGAAGTTAGTTGAGCTCAAAGATGAGAAAACAAATGATTATTATCTTCCTTCCATTTGAAGTTTTATTAAATAAAATATTAGCTTTGTTTTCTTCAATCCAGAGACAGAACTCTGTAGTACTATTAGAAGTCACAGGTAGTTGCATTTCAGTTCAATTTAAGGGAAAAAAATGCAGCCTGTATTCTATAGAATAGGGTCAGAACTTCTTTCCTCACATGAGCTATCAGGTCTGATTTTAGCTATGTGGTGATGCAGTGCTGAAATGATCTAGTTTATTCTGAGCTGGTAAATCCTTAGTGATCCTTTGGTTCTTAACCCCCATATGATAGTTGCAAGACGACAGCATTCTGTATCAGTTAAGAGAAGATAGTTTTGACTTGGCCTCTCTTCTCTGTGGTGACTAGTGCAACACAGAAATGTGCTCTAGATACCTTTGAAGGGGGGGTGGGGAATAAGAACTTATTTTCCATCCTGCTCCCCTCCTCTCCCCATCTCATTTATGCTTCCCAGTTAAAGCATGAGATAAACAAAGCTAGTTTATGACTGGCCCTGTCTTCCATTTCTACTTTATGTTTCCTTTTTTGATAAGGTGATTCTTTTTTTTCTTTTCTTTTTTTTTTTTTTTTTGTGAGGCAATTGGGGTTAAGTGACTTGCCCAGGGTCACACAGCTAGTAAGTGTTAAGTGTCTGAGCCCAGATTTGAACTCAGGTCCTCCTGAATCCAGGGCACCACCTAGCTGTCACATTGATAAGGTGATTCTTAAGGTACATATCTAGAGGTTTGGTGGAGATTTTGTAAGTTTGAGAGGTTCAGAAATCCTCGGTCCAATAAGAGGGATGATTCATTGTAGACATGAACAAGAGTCTTGGCCTCAATCTGGAAATTTTATCAGTTGTCACTTTTATTGATGCTGAGTGCAAAGCTGAGATGAAATATAAAATACTTAATAAGCAATCCTGAAAAATGCTTTATCTTGTAGTTTATGTATTTCCCTCCCAAAAGATTTTAATAGTAGTTTTATGTTCGATTTTAGAATTCTATTAATTCAGTTAATATGTTTTGGAAGTATTTTATGTTTAGCTTTTTTTTTTGTGAAGGAATAAAATGTCTGTTCTTACACCTAAAAAATTATACATCCTGATGGTTATAGATCTGCCTAAATGGAACACCATCTTTCAAAGAGTAGTGGCTAGATGTATTCATAAATGACGTAATAATATTTGTGAATTAGATATGGATTGGAATAAGTAGGTATCAAAGTTCTTTCCTATTCTATAGTTCTATGATTCTGAGTCTTATTACCGCAAATATCCACAAGAATTTCAACTGCATTATATGACATTTTTCCAGTCAAATTCTTTGATAGAATCTCTTAACTGGCTACAGCTCATTTTTCTTCTCTTTACTTTGGGTTTCAATCCCATCTGCTATCTTCTTTATTTTACTCTTCCTTTTCTCCACCTTTCACAGCAAGAAATATTTGTAAAGTTCTTTGCAAACCTTAAAATGCTATATAAGTGCTATGGCAATGCTAGATGTAGTTGTGATCTACAGTAAGGTAGCATATCTGAAAAGTGTATGTATTATATATAAATATATAACACATACATACATACATATATACATATAGAGAAAGATTTTTATGACTTTTTGTATTAGAATCACTTTGTATTATTTGCCATTTCCTTCCTCTCCAACAATGGATCCTCGACAAGAATAAAAGTTTCTACAAAACTAAAACAACAAAACTCTATGGGTTTTGATATTTATAAACTAGTTTATATGTCTTCTTTATGGCAGTTGTTTGAGGACATCTGCAGTAATGGATTTGTGAACAGATTTAAGTTAATGGTTATTACTACCCTTTCCATTTGCTTGCATACTGTCAGTTGAAAATAACTCTCAGTAGGATGAAATTAGAATAATTCTACAGGTCTTCAAAGGTCAAGAGTTATTTGTTTATCGATTTCTTCACTTTCTATTTTCATGACATTATTCACCTTTTATGCCATTCTTTCCATGTTCCAGGAATCAGCTCTAGTCTACTGAGTTGTTTCAGATATATTTGTATCTGACTGGATTAAAATCTGTATATTTCTTTTGGAGATTAACAGGAATTGTAATTGTGTATATTCCTTTTGAGCTCCCAAAAAGCTACAGCCACTAAAATTATTGTCATTTTAGAAAGTTGGTTTTGAATCAGGAAGGCAGAGGTATTCTCCCACCCAGGAGTTCCCAGCAGCAATTAAATTATAGTTTCAAAATAGCCAAAAAAAAAAGAGAAGATTTCTGCTAAAAAAAGAAAAAAAGCCAGCATTTATAAATTTCCTTAAGGTTTGTGAAAAGCTATAAATATGCTTTCTTAACTGGTTCTCACAACTTTATAATATACATGCTATTATCATTCCTATTTTATAGATGTTGAAACGGTGACTGAGATAGGTTAATCACTTTACCAGCATCATACAACTAGCAAATATCTGAGCCAGGTCTGTGACCATAAGTGAAGGGTTCTTGCTGACCCTGCTTTCAAAAGATTCAATGTCATTTCAATAAGTTATTTGAGAATGTCTTTGGATATTGCATTTGAAAATAGTGGTTTATTATATCATTTGATTTATCTACAATCATGACTTCATTCTCTCTCTCTCTCTCTCTCTCTCTCTCTCTTTCTCTCTGTCTTTCCATTGTTTATTGCTGTTCTTCACTCATTCAGTTATGACTGACTCTACATGACCTCATTGACTTTTGTCCACATGCTTTTCTTGGCAGAGATAGTGTAATGGTTTGCCACTTGCCACTTCCTTTTCCACTGTGGCCCATTTTATGAAAGAGGAACTGAGGCAAAATGGGTTAAAGTCACTGGTCAGGGTCACACAGATAGTACCTGTCTGAGGTCAGATTTAAACTCAGATTTTTTTTTTTCTGAATCCAAGCCTGGTGCTCTTTCCACTGAGACACCTAGACGTCCTCCCTCCCTCATAATACACATATAAACACATTCACATATATTCATTCATGTTTGTGTGTATAGGCGATGTGATTGAGCATAACAATACCAAGTTGATATGAGTACTTTTCTGTGGTCCATTCTGTTACTGTACCTAATGTTATCTATGTGTTTTGTTGTAAGGAATTATCTGCAAAGAAAAGTCTAATCTGTTTTAGAGAAGATTATTTTTCTAAGTGACTATTATTTTCTGATACTTCCAGCATAACCAGTGGACCTTAGAGCAAAAGTTATTTGAAAATGAGCATTGCCTTATTATTAATGGGGGCATGGGGAAGAGATAGTTTGAAACATAGACAGACAGAAAGAGACACAGAGATGCAGAGAGAAAAGAAACCAAGACAGAAACATGTATAAGCTTATAGGACATAAAATGAGTATGTCAGAGAAAGAAAAAGAAAAAAAGGAGAAAATGTATGTGTGTGAGAATGAGAGAGAGAGAGAGAGAGAGAGAGAGAGAGAGAGAGAGAGAAACAGAAACAGAGAGAGAATTATAACCAATAATAAATGGTTGGTTATTCTTGGCATCCAGTAGGTTACACTAACAATATATCTCTTCATGGAAGGGATAAAGTTAAATCCCATGGAAAACCTTATATAATCTTCAACTTTCATTTAATAAGAATAGTTCAGAATGTGCTTGGGACAAGAAGGTCATGCTTAGCAGCTATAATTCTTTGAAGATGTCACAATATGGAAGAAAGAGAGAATATGAGTTTTGTATTACACATAGGAATTTTCAGAGATGAACTGATAAAAAAGAATATCTATAAAGAACACAAAATATAGCACTGGGATTGAAATAGCAGAATAGTGAATGGATGGGAAAAACATAGAACATGTTTTGTGATAGGTTTTGGGAGATGATTGGATAGCAAGAAGAATCACTTTTTAAGCATTTCCATAGGTAGAATTTCAGTTAATTTTTGTCCACACATCTAGAATTTTAATCCTCTTAAAGACAGCAGATTGCCTCCAACAAACATGGATTTTCTGGTTTTAGAATGATAGAAAAGGAAGGATTGGATAAGGGAAGAAATGAAATGCCAGTTATTAAGGCATCTGTGCAGATTTAAATATGTCCTTTCTTTCCATTTTCACAGATCATTTATCAAAATCTCTGGTTATAAAAAAAGATGAAATTGTTATAGCATCCTTCACATTAAGAATTTCTCTTACTATGCTGGGATTGACTTTTATTGCATATAATTTCTGTGGCTCATGACAGGAGCAAGTATCTTGTAGAAAGAATACTGAACTGTCTCTTAGTCAAAGAGAACAAAATTTATCAGCTCAGATTCTGACCACCAGTGTGTTATCATGGAAAGTCACTTTACTGGTGTTCAGTTTCATCTCTGTAAAAAGAGAAGAGGGGGTTGTAGGGTCATAGATTGTATTTCATGATTTCTGTGTTCCCATAATGTTGCAAGATTGTGTAAATTTATTTTCAGTTTCTCAAATAACACAAAAGGATTTGAATGGATCATAGATGAGGAATATGATCAACTTTGAGTTCATTTAGTCCAACATCCTCAAACAGATGAGGAACCCAAAGACCCAGAGAGTTTAGATAACTTGCACAGCATTTCCAGAAAGTTCATTCCTGTCTTACTTCACACAACTAGGTGGCTCATGCTTTAATGTTATTTCTCCCTATACTTATTTCTTTCATTTTTTGTGCTCTTATTTACTTGGTCCTTCTTTCTAAATATATATGTTATATATATTTCATATATATTTTTCCAAAATATTCTTCAATGACTTTCTTTTACTTCCTTCTCCCTTAGGTAGAGTAAAATAATCAATCATAGAATCTTAGACTTTGACATCAGTGGCCATCAAGCCCAATGGAAATGAAAAAAAAATGGATATACCTCTAAAATATACCCACTACACAATTATCCAAGCTCTGCTTAAAGAGTTGCAATGAGGAAGGACCTGCTTCCTACCAAGACTACACTTTCTTTTTTATCATTATTAAATTTTATTTTTAGCTTATAGAATAAAACAAGCATTTCTATAAGACAGTACAATTGAAAAGATTGTTACATATGAAATTCCAAGTATACTATGTACATCTTGTATTGCTTTCAAATATACAACAGAAATATGATATAAATTTATTTTTTTCTTCCCTCCCACTATAGAGATTGCTACCATTAGATATAAATGGATATGAAGACCACCCTTTATATGTTGGGAGAGCTCTAATTGTTAGAAAGTTTTCTCTAATTCTAAATCTAAAGTTGCCTTTTAAAATTTTATTCTAATGTGTTTTAGGTTTAACTATTTTTGTAATAAACATTTTTATTTATACTTTGGGGTTCCAATTTTTATCCCTCTTTCTATCCCTGCCCTCCCCTCTCCCTGAGGTGACAATCAGAAATGGGTTATACATATATGATTATTTGTCATTTTGTACAAGAAAACTTGATTAAAAGACAAAAATTAAAGAAAGTTAAAAATAGCATGCTTCAGTTAGTTTCATCAATATCAGTTCTTTGGAGGTGGATAGTATGTTTCATCACTTGTCACTGTCTTGGATGATTGTATTGTTGAGAATAGATAAGTCATTCACAGTTCATCAAACAACATTGCTGTCTCTATGCACAATGTTCTCTTGGTTCTGCTCACTTCACTATACATCATTTCATACATGTCTTTCCAGGCCTTACTGAAATCATCCTTCTTGTCATTTCTTATAGCACAATAACATTCTATCACCATCATATAGCACAGTTTGTTTAGCCATTCCTAAATTGATGGGCATTACTTTGCTTTCCAATTCTTAGCCATGACAAAGAAAGCTGATAAAAATATTTTTGTATAAATAGCTCTTTTTCTCTTTGGGGGGATATCTTTGGGATATAAACCTAGCAGTGGTATTGCTGGATCAAAGGGTATTAACAGTTATATAGCTCTTTGGGCATAGTTACTTACACATTGCTCTCCAGAATGGTTGGATCTTTTCACAACTCTACCAGCAGTGGATTAGTGTCCCAGCTTTGCCACTCAGGTGTGAGGTGATACCTTAGAGTTATTTTAATTTGCATCTCTCTGGTCAATAGTGATCTAGAGCATTTTTGATACCTTTTATTTCTTTGTTTTGAAAACTGCCTGTTCATATCCTTTGATGAATTATCAATTGGGAAATGACTTGTATTTTTATAAATTTGACAGTTCACTATATATTTGGGAACACTCATTCTTGCAATCATATATCTTATAATGGAGCATGAAAAATAATGTATGTCCACAACAAAACAAAATATAGTGAATGAATGAGAGGTTAACAACTTTCTCCTGCAAAGGAAAATAATTTCTAGTTGGCAAATTATGGAATAGATCAGAGAATGCTGTGTGGAGAAGTAATTGTTATGTTAGAAAAAAATCTTTCATTAGGACATCTCAAAATTGTGTGAATTGATTCATAAAATAAGTGAATCATGTTATTTTTAGTTTAATAGCCCAAAGTCTGTGTGCAGGGTACTGGTGGGAATAGGATATTATGAAATTAGCCTAGGAAGTATAGTGGTAGAGGGCCTTGACAGCTTTGATAGGAACATAAGATTATTTTTTTAAAGGGGTAATGGAGTAATAGATTGAGTTCAAGGGACTGAGAGGTTAAATAAAAAAAAAAAGATAAGTGAAAAGGCATTTATTGAGTACTTTCTATGTATAAAATACTATAATAAGTGCTAGGGAAAGAAATAAACTATAAATTCCCAAATTCATATTCTAGTGAGGAGAGAAAACATATATTAGAAAGTTCAGTTGCAGGGCAAACTGGATACCCCAATATTCTTTAGGGTAAGGAGGAATGGCAAACAGTAATGTATTTTTAATACAATTTCCAGTGATAAAATAGCATCCATTTCAGATTCTGAATCATTTGATCACGTCAGGCACATTGGTGGTGATAGGGTTTTTTCCTCATTTATTTATGTATTTATTTGCTTGTTTGTTAGTTCATTTACTTATTTATTTATCCATTCATTTGGTCATTCATTCATTTATTCATCTATTTATTTATTTAATTAATTATTCCTTCATGTATTCATTCATTTATTTAATTGTTAATTAATCAAATAATTCATTCATTTTTGTCTGTTAATTAATTATTCATTCATTAATTTATTTGTTAATTAATTAATTATTCATTCATTCAATTTTTATTTTTTTGTTTATTTATTTTTGCAGGGCAGTGAGGGTTAAGTGACTTGCCTAGGGTCACACAGTTAGTAAGTGTCAAGGGTCTGAGGCTGGATTCGAACTTGGGTCCTCCTGAATCCACAGTCAGTGCTTTATCCACTGAGGCACCTAGCTGACCCTCCTTTTCTTTTTCTTTTTTTTATTTTTTGGTGAGACAATTGGGGTTAAGTGACTTGCCCAAGGTCACTCAGCTAGTAAGTGTCATGTGTCAGAGGCCGGATTTTAACTCAGGTCCTCCTGACTCCACAGAAGGTGCTCTATCCACTGTGCACCTAGCTGGCCCACCCTCCCTTTATATTCAATAGCTGTTCTATAAGAAAAATTAATCTGTTAGCTTAAAATATGCATATTATCTCATAAAAATGAAATGGTCTGAATTGTTTTTTCAGAAGGAGAGAATTCTTCCTAAATTTTTTTGTCAATCTCATCAATTAATTTATTTAATAACTCCCTGAATCATGATTCATTTTAAAATATGGTGAGCCTATAGGTAGCAAAGCACAGGGATTTAATGCACATCTAAAGTCTAACTTTAATGTTTAAATGAAAATAAATGAAAGCCTTATAATCTTGTTGCCTTATACTGGTAAAATTTGGAAAATGGAAATTAGAGACATTCACCTATGAAAATTAACTTGTATACCATATTAATGATATCATATCACTAATACACAACTCCTGAGATCAGTGATATTGATATTGTCTCATCAGATACAAACTTTATGCATTCTTTTGTTGATTTACCATAATCCTGGTTTCTTATTTCTGGTAAAATTTAAGTCAAATTGAGTTTCAAATATTTACTGAGTATAGAGTACAGTTTACATAATTAAGGTATATTATCCAATTTACATAATTAAAGAATACAATCCAGTTTGGGTATTGAGTATTGACTATGAAAACCTGGATCCTTTTTTCTTTTCCTCTCTACTGTACCAACCACATTTAGTTTCTCATTAATTTCTGCACTTCAGGCAGCCTTATGCACAATTATGAAGCAGGATAAGTCTGTCTGGCACCCTACTAAATAGCAGCAACCACACCAACAATCCACAACTCCTACATATGATTATACAGACGTCTCATAGTAGCCTCATGGGACCAAAGTGCCATACTCAGGTTTTCCCTTTGTGGGGACCAATTTTTAATTGGGGAGTGCTAGCTAAGCAGCTCACCGCAATATTGGGGCAAGGAAGGAAACCGGCAGCCTCCCTCAAAACAGAACAAGATTTATTTTAACAAGAACAAACTTAAAAAAATACACAAACAGGATCAGTAGGATCAAGGGAAAGGAAATAGAAATGGGGAAAGGGAAATTATAATACCTGAAAAATACCACCGCCCAGGAATCAGCTGAAAATAAGCAGCAGAACGCCCGTCGCTCCCCAGCTTCCACCTAGAATGCCCAATTCTTCTCCCCCAAACCTAGAGACACCCCACACAGTCCCAGCCAATGGGATGGCCGCTCTGACAGTCACATGACGGCCCTCACTAGGCTTCCAATCATTATCATTTTGCCAGGCCCATGTAGGTGTTAGTGAGTGGTGATGATGTGAGGTGCCAGAGCTCTGGCAACCGCACAACCAGTGGGTGGAGCACAGTGGGTTTTGCGGAGCCCCAGGCCAGTGCTTGCCGAGGCATAAAAACCTCAAATAACAATTAATTCTTTACACCTTGCACTATATTTTCTATCTTCTAGACTTTTCCAGATTCACCCAACTTTGTAACAAACTCTTTCTGTAACACACATACACACAACACACATAATGCACACACATATGTATACATATATACACACATACACACACAATACACCTTCCTTGGCTAATACATTCAGGGTATTGTCAGGTCTTTGGATTATGCTAATATGATAATCTAATAAACAAGCTGTACATGGCTGATGTTTCCCTAACTCCCACCCTCCTTGATAGTCTAAGTGAAATTCTCATATCAACTCTAGAGATGAATATTTGTTATTCAAATGGAAAAAAGAAAGAATGGGGAAGAAGAGTTACTTTGTAGGGAAAAGAGTAATTTTTATTTGCCTTCAAATCATATTTATACTGACTATAAACAATGCCATCCTTTTTGTAATTGCAAAAACTACATGGTACAAAGGGTGAATTTTAAGCTATATCTTTATTTTATAACTTTAGCTTTTAGGATAAAATTAATATAATTATTTTGAATTTCTGTTGTCCAATTTGAATCAATTTAGCACATTTCTTGGACAACTATTTAATGCACAATGGGAAAATAAACAAGTAGAACACTATCTCTGTCTTTAAATATTTCATAATTTAGCTTTAAAAATGATATATCATTTTTAAATGAATAGACATATCTCTACACATACTTAAAAAAAAGACTTAATTACTGTAACCATAGCTTTCGTGTTTGTCAAAAAGTGATTTTTTTTAAAAGGATAAATATTGACTGAATGGCTACTTTGTGATTTGATAGGCAGTGTGGGGGATACACAGGAAGTATGGGGAAATATAAACTTATCAGCCTTATATTGAAGGTATCCATAATCTTATTCTTCCCTGACTTTACTGCCTAATTTCATGGAATTTCCCTTCATGAAGTTGATTTCAAACAAACTCGACCACAGTAAGTTCTCCCATTCAGCAGTACATTTTACCCTTCAAGGCATTTGCATAGGCTGTCCCCAACCACTTGCCTAGAATGGGTGTGCTCCTAATGTCACTGATCAGTAACAGCCTTGTTTACCCCCCAATTATTAATGTAGCTCTCATGCTGTGAATTTATATATGTTATTTTCTCCCTTAAGTCCCTGCAGAATATAACTTTTGTGTGGACAGAAATTGTTCTGTTTTTCTTTTTTGTATTCCCAGAAGCCTAATACAATCCCTTCCATATAGTAGGAATGCAAGAAACATCTGTTGAATTAAATGAAATTGAACTGACATAAATGACAATATTCTTGTTCTTGAATATTTAAGTATATGGTTGAACTAAAAGCGGACTAGCACAATTGAAATAGAGAACAGGTTAGCAAAGAAGATTGTGTTACTTTCTATAGATAGATGATAGAGATATAGAGTATGTATTTAATTATATAGAATGAATACATCCATATGTATGTATCCATATATATATATATATATATATATATATATATATATATATATATATATATATATATATATATATATATATATATCTTCATAGAAATGTATATATCTATATATACACATGTATGTATCCATGTATATATGTATCTTTATAGAAATGTGTATATATATTATATATATAATATGTATGTGTGTGTACAATACACATACAGCTATGGAATTTTAGAGAAAGGAGAACTTAGTGGATATTGGAATAATTATGAAATAGTTCCTTAAGGAAGCATGTCTTTACTTGGGATTTAAGTGGAGTCAGAATCAGATACACAAAAAACAGAGCCAGATCAAGGCATTTATAAGCCCTGAAAGAGGTTTGAAGAGTTCACAGAATTTAACTAGATTCTTGAAGCCCTAATTATGACACGAATGCTATATTATATATAAATAAAATGTGTTATGGAGAATTTTTCTTGCATTGAAATATATCTTCATAAAAAAGAATTGTTAGACATTTCCTTTTTGTTATAAATTAATATGCTTTGCATCTTGTCTACCTCCTTTTTAGTAGGGCATAGTCTAGTATAAACTGAAAAACAATATAGGGAAAGTCTTTCAATTCATAGCACAGAAGATAAGAAAAGACATAGAGGTGAGTTTATCCAACATGCACACATGACATAATAACATACACGTGACATGACAGACATGCACATATATCCATATGGAGCCATACATAGCAGATAGAAAAATGAAAGAAAGAGAAATCGAAAGTAAAAAGGATAAGAAAAACACTGTTATAAATTATGAATGTATGTGTTTTTGTATCTATATTAATACTTTTGAGTTCCTCTTCCATTACTATTTTTAATGCAAGTTGGTATATGTGTTTTCTGCACATCTATGGCAGTCTCTTTAAACAATTCCCCCTGTTATTTCTCTTCAGAATTACTTTTCTTTGTGTCTGGAGAATTTCGTCATTGTTACCATCCTATCCCTCTTTTTTATGACTCCCCTTGTACAATTTTAATCAATGAGACCCTAAATTGATTTCTCTGAAACTTCTGAATCTTGGTGTCCAAAAATCAAAGTTCTCTATCAGACTATGATTTTTACCTTTTCTTAACAGTCTCTCCATTCCTCCATTCCATACCTTCTGCCTATCCAAGGATTTCATAATGTCATCTTGCAAACATACAAATTCCTTCTTTGTATGAACCAGATCCTATGTAGAATATCCCTTTTATGATTTCTCTATATTTTCAAGAAGGAAGTACCAAGTAAGGGAAGTCAAGGAGTTATTAGTCACTCTGTTCAGGGTAGAGAGAAAACTTCAGGATATATAAAGGTAATTGAAGTCCCCTATCAATAATAGTATATCCACATGCACAGTTTGTGATCTGTTTCCAGAACTCACCACCTATTTAGCTTTTGTGTCCAAGTATTCTAATGACAATAATATAATTTCTGTTTCCTTCTCTGTTGAAGTTCACTTAAATGCTCCTTTCCATATTTCCCCCAACTATTGCTGGGTTCCAATTAGTTTCAATAATGAAAATTGTGAAGTATTCACATGTGGTTTAATTTGATGTTTTTGAAGTCACAATTATAGAAAACATGAAATTTGGTTCCAGCCTAATGGAAATATGCACTGTGAATTCAAGTAATCAGATAGCTTCACAGGAACAATTCATTTTTCACAGTAATCAGAACCAGTTCCTGTACCCACACCATTGTTCCTTTCCTGGATATTGTCCTCTTTATGAAAACTGAAAGCTTTCATGCTCAGCAAAACATGAATACCTACAAAGAACCTGAACATCATTAGGAGTAGATCACTTCCGTTCTGTGTGGAGCAGATGTTTGAGATGACCCTAAACTTCAACCAGAGCAAGTAACATTTTCTTCAGATACTTAAACTGAGGATTCTTTGCCAGCTGGAAGTGAATCAGTTGTCTCTACATCCAGATAAATCTTTCTATCTTTGAAGAGCAAGTGTAACCTATTTAAATTTCCATAATGAGAAATAATCTATACATTATTTGCAAATAAATAAATAAAGCATACTCACTGAGAGCCTGTTGTTACTGGAGAAGCTACTTCTTTTGAATTCTCAAATAACACACACATATAAGCATATATACATACACACAATACACATATGTACAGATTCTTCTTCTTGTTTTTTTTTTTTTTAAGGACAAGTCACAGCAGACCCAGCTCCAGCACAGACCCAGCCACAGCAAAGCAAGAGGAGGCCACAGAGACTATGAATCAGGAGCAGGAAAAACTTTTTCAGGTACTCAGCAAACAGACAGTAAAGCGGTTGCTCAGTTGTCCAGAGGAAATTACAAGGGTCTCTTTGCTAGCACCAAGACAGGACTCTGTTCTTTTACCCATACTTGGATCCAGGTCACAGTATTGAGAGGTGGTTCCAAGTCAGGGAAGAGAACAAGCTCACCAGTATTTACAGCCACAATGGAGCAGGATTACAGGGCAGAAAAGCACACTTGCTGTTTCTTGAAGACCAGAGCAGAGGCCAGGAGAGTAGTAAACATACCTCTCCTTAAATCATACTACATTGAAAAAACTAAAACCTTACAAATTACTAGAAGTAACTGTGAAGACAGCTGCACAAACTCCCTACAGTTTGGTACAATGTGCTCTCCACCTTGGAAAGAGTGCCCCACTTTAACAAAGAGTTAAAAGTCATGAAATAGGCTAAAAAAATGGGCAAACAAAAAAAATTCTGATAAGGATGATCAAATTATACCCTGAGAAGAAGATCACAAAGTCAAGACTCCTACATCCAAAGGTTCTAAGAAAAACATGAATTGGTCTTAAAGCTATAGAAGGGTTCAAAAAGGATTTTGAAAATAAAGATAGGTAGAGGAAAAAATGGAAAGACAAATGAGAGTGATGCAAGAAAATCATGAAAAAAGTCAACAGCTTGGTAAATCACACACACACACACACACACACATACACACACACACACACACACACATGCAAATACTGAAGAAAATAACACCTTAAAAACAGACTAGACCAAATGGTAAAAGAGGTACTAAAAGCAAAATGAGGAAAAGAATGACTTGAAAAGCCAAATAGGCAAAATGCAAAAAGAGGTAGAAAAGCTCTCTGAACAAAATACCTCCTTAAAATTTAGGATTGAGAAAATTGAAGCTAATGACTTTATGAGAAATCAGGAAACAATGAAACAAAACCAAAAGAATTTTAAAAAATAGAAGGCATTGCGAAATATCTCATAGGAAAAACAACTGTCTTGGAAAACAGATCCAGGAGAGATAACTTGAAAATTATTGGACTACATGAAATCCATGAACAACAACAACAAAAAAGAGCTTAGAGATCATGTTACAAGAAACTGTCAGGGAAAATCACTCTGATATTCTAGAAACAAAAGGGAAAGTGAAATTGAAAGAATCCACCAATCACCTCTTGAAAGAGATCCCAGGGGCAGCTAGGTGGCACAGTGGATAGAGCACTGGCCCTGGAGTCAGGAGTACCTAAGTTCAAATCCAGCCTCAGACACTTAACACTTACCAGGTGTGTGACTCTGGGCAAGTCAGTTAACCCCAATTGCCTCACTAAAAAAAAAAAAAAGAAAAAGAAAAAGAAAAAAAGAAAAAAAAAAGAGAGATCCTAAAAAGAAAACCCCCAGGAATATTATAGCCAAATTCTAGAGCTCCAAGGCTAAGAAGAAAATATTGCAAGCATCCAGAAAGAAAACAATTCAATTATCGTGGATTCACAGTCAGGATAACTCAAGCTTTAATAGCTTCTACATTAAAGGATTTGAGGGCTTGGAATATGATATTCTGGAGAGCAAAGGAACTGGGAATAAATACCAAGAGTCCCTTGCCCAGCAAAATACTTTGGGGGAAAAATGGGAATTCAATGAAAGAGAATTTGTTGGGGAATGATCTTATTTTAATAAATTTAACTCAGTTCTCTACATGTTTGAGGAGTGAGACCTTTATCACATAAACTTGCTTCGAAATTTTTTCATAGCTACTATTGCCATCTGCCTAAATATACTCCATCCAGCTGCCCTAATAATGAGAAAGTTCTTAGAATTTGCAAGTATCATCTTCCTATGTAGGAATGTAAATAGGTTAGCCTTTTAATATCCCTTAAGATTTCATTTTCCTTTTTCCACTTTTATGATCCTTTTTACATATTTTTCATTTATTTATAATTTTATTTTCCCCAATTGATAAATGATCAAAATATATGAACAGTATTCAGATGAAATAGTCAAAGCTATTGATAGTCATGAAAAAAAAATGTGACTTCTTGTGTCAAGAGGGGGATTTGCTGTGCCAAGATGGCCACTTAAGGAAGCAATCCACTGACGTTCTCACAGATTTCCCCTCCAAACTGACATAAAACTTCCTTTGAATCATCCTAGAAGCAGGAAAACACCCTATCATCCCAGCAGGAAAGGTCTGTCTTACCTGGGTGGGAGGGAAGTGAGATCCAGGAACAGCAGCAGCACCAGCACCAGCAACTTCTGGGCTCACAGCAGGGGGACTGAAGCAGGGCTCTGAGCCTGGGGTAATCCAACAGTGAGCTGCACCTCCCTGGAAATCAGAAGCTCACTGGGTAGGTGAATAGCCTGGGCAGCATAGCAGGGACCCTCAGCAGATACCCCACAGCTATCAGGGACCACCAGGGAGACTTTGACACCACTGTTGACCAGTAGTGAAGACCCACCCAAGGGGGTCAACAGCAAGTTCCCACCCCTGTGACTTCCCAGCAGAGAGACTGTTTCCAGGGCAAACCAGTAGCAGGGACTCAGCAGATAGCAACAAAATTATCCTTCCAGGACCTGCTAGCCCAGTGACTGGTTGCCATAGCAAACCAGCAGCAGGACACCTCCTGCCCCCACAAACACACACACACACACACACACACACACACACTTGGGCATATTGGAAACAATATTACTTCTCCAGGGCCTGCTAAAAGAGAGGGCCTACTAAAAGAGAGGCCCTGCTATCAGAGTAACCAAGCATCAAGGCCCCACTAATGAGGAAGACCAATAAGAAGACCACTCCTGCAGGGCCAGGTACCAGAAAGGCTTTAACTTTAGCAACTCAGCAAAAGCAATCAGCTAAAACCTAGTGAAAACCACAAATAAGAGCCTTATCACAAACCTTAGGACAGTTAAAGAATCGATGCCAACTCGAATAAAAACAGCAAAGCACAAAAATGAGCAAGAAAAACAACAACAAAAAAAGCTTGACTATTGACAGTTACTATGGTGATAGGGAAAATTAAGGCATAAACATAGAGAAGGACAATAGTAACAAAATGGCTACAGGTGAAGCTTCAATGAAAAATGCAAATTGGTCTCAGGACCCAAAAGAATTCCTGGAAGAGCAGAAAAGGGGGCTTTAAAAAGCAAATTAGAGAAGTAGAAGAAAAAATTCAGGGAAAATAAAAATATTGCAAGAGAACATGAAAAAAAATTACTGAAGAAAAAAAACTTCCTAAAACACAGATGTAGCCAAATGGAAAAGGAAGTATAATGGATCACTGAGGAAAATCATTTTTTAAAAATTCAAATGGAAACTAATGACTCTATGAGACACCAAGTTAAAATAAAACAAAATCAAAAAAGTAAAAATAACATAGAAGAAAATGTGAAATTTCTTATTGGAAAAACAACTGACCTAGAAAATAGATCCAGGAGAGGTAATATAAGAATTATTACACAACCTGGAATCTATGACCAAAAAGAAAATTCCTGGACATCATTTTAAAAGAAATTATTTAAGAAAACTTCCCTGAAATATTAGAAGCAGAGGGCAAAATAAAAATTGAAAGAATCTACCAATCACTATCTGAAAGAGATCCCAAAATGGAAACTCCCCAGAACATCATTGCCAAATTTCAAAGCTCACAGTTCAAAGAAAAAATATTGCAATCAGGCAAAAATAAACAATTCAAATACCATGGAGCTATACTCAGAATTACACAAGATTTGGCAACTTCCACATTAAAAAATCACAGGGCTGAGAATATAATATATTGGAAGGCAAAGGAGTTAGGTTTACAATCAAGAATCTTCTACCCACCAAAATTGAATATATTCTTTCAGATGAATAAAATAGACATTTAATGAAAAGAATACTTTCTGATTAAAAGACCAGAGGTGAATAAAAAATTTGACCTCCAAATACAAGACTCAAGAGAAATGTAAAATAGTAAAAAAGAAACAAGAAAGAAAAACTGTAAGAACTTTATTAATATTAATCTGTTTCTAATTCTGTATAAGATAATATTTGTAAATCTTAATAACTTTATTAAAAGAACAATTATTAGAGCAATAAGGACCATATGGAAAGACGATGTGGTCATCCGGTAATATTAAAGAGATAACATTTGTAAGACTTTACTTTAAGAATGATTAGAAGGAGTGTATGCAGGCAGAGGGTGTGCTCAGAAGGTAGCATTAATGGAATGACACCACAGAAAACAAAATAAAGGGGCAAAAATAAATCACATGGAAGAAGGAGGGGAGAAACTGAATAGGGTGTAATGACCCCCCACACACACACACACAGAAAAAGAGGCATAAAAGAATGATCATATGGGCAGCTAGATGGCACAGTGGATAGAGCACCAGCCCTGGATTCAGGAGTACCTGAGTTCAAATCTGGCCTCAGACACTTAACACTTACTAGCTGTGTGACCCTGGGCAAGTCACTTAACCCCAATTGCCTTACTAAAAAATAAAAAAATAAAATAAAAAAAAGAACTATCATAATGGAGGGAAAGATGGGAGGCATGGACAACAATTAAACCATAATCTCATCAAGGTTTCTTCAAAGAGGGAATAACACTCTCAGTTGGACATAGAAATCTATCTTACAGTATAAGGAAATTTAAAAAGGAAAAGTAATAATGAAGGGGGAAGGAGGACTGCTACAAGGGAAGGCACATTGGGGAAGGTGGTGATCACAAGTAAAACACTTGTGAGAAGGAAGATGGTGGGAGGAAAGAGTGTGGGGGTAGGGGGATAAACAGGTGAAAAAAGTATGGAGAGAAATAAACAGTTAGTCATCATAACAATAAATGTGAATGGGATGAATTCACCCATTAAATGGAAGTGGATAGCAGAGTGGATTAAAAACCAAAATCCTACAACATGTTATTTACAAAAAACACATTTATAGCAGAGATACATACACAGGGTACATGTAAGCGGCTAGAACAGAATCTTGTATGCTTAAGCTGAAGCAAAGAAATGAGGGGTAACAATTATGATTTCAGCAAAGCAAAATAAAAAATAGATCTATTTAAAAGAGATAAAGAAGGGAACCATATCTTGCTGAAAGGCACCATACAAAATGAAGTCATATCAAAACTTAACATATATACACCAAATGGTATAGAATCCAAATTTTTGAAGAAGTTGAATGAGTTAAAGAAGGAAATAGATAATAAAACTATCCTGGTGGGGGACCTTAACCTTCCCCTCTCAGAACTAGAGAAATGTTACCAAAAAATAAACAAGAAAGAAGTAAAGGAAATGAATAAAATTCTTGAAAAGTTAGATATGATAGATCTCTGGAGAAAATTGAATAGAAATAGAAAGGAATATACCTTCTTCTCAGCAATACATGGGACCTACACAAAAATTGATCACATATCAGGGCATAAAAACCTTACAACCAGATGCAGAAAAGCAGAAAGAGTAAAAATATCCTTTTCAGATCATAATGCAATAAAAATTACATTCCATAAAGGACACTTAAAAGAGAGATTAAAAAGCATTTGAAACTTAGATAATCTGAAACAAGTGGGTCAAAGAGCAAATCATAGAAACAATCAATGATTTCATTAAAGAAAATGACAATGATCAAACAACATATCAAAATGTATGGGATGCAGCCAAAGTGGTTCTTAGGGGAAAATTTATGTACCTAGCTGATTAAATTAATAAAATAGAGACTAAGCAAATCAAATAATTGGACATGCAACTAAAATAACTAGAAAATGAACACAGTTAAAATCTCCAACTAAACACCAAATTATAAACCCTGAAAATCAGAGGAGAAATTAATAAAATTGAAAGAAACAACTGAATTAATAAAGTAGAATCTGGTTTCATGAAAAAAACACACAATAAAATAGATAACCTATTGGTTAATTTGATCCAAAAAAGGGAAGAAGAAAACCAAATTACTAGTATTCAGAAATGAAAGGGATGAACTCACCACAAACAAAGAGGAAATTAAGGCAACTATTAGGAAATATTTTGCTAAAATATATACCAATACATTGGACAATCTAAATGATATAGAGTCATACCAAATTCATTTTATGAGACAAATATGTTGCTGATATCCAAATCAGGAAAAACCCTAATAGAGAAAGAAAAATAGAGACCAATCTCTTTAGTAAATATTGATGCAAAAATTTTAAATAAAATACTAGCAAAAAGTTTATAGCAATATATCACAAGAGTCACACATTATGACCAGGTGGATTTTATACCAGGGTTACAGGGCTGGTTCAATATTAGGAAATAAGCATAAGTGATCATATCAATAACAAAAGCAACAGAAATAATATGATTATTTCAATAGATTCAGAAAAGGCCTTTGACAAAATACAGCACCCATTACTTTTAAAAATACTAGAGACCATAGGAATAAAAGGAGCTTACCTTAAAATGATAAGTACCCTTCATCTAAAACCATTAGCAATCATTATCTGTAATGGGGAAAACCTAAAAGCCTACCCAATGCAATCAGGGGTGAAGCAAGGATGCCCATTTTTACCTCTATTGTTTAATATTGTATTAGAAATGGGGGCATCTATGTGGCACAGTGGATAGAGCATCGGCCCTAAATTCCGTACAGCCTGAGTTCAAATGTGGCCTCAGACATTTCATACTTACTAGCTGTGTGACCCTGGGCAAGTCACTTAACCCTCATTGCACTGCAAAAAAAATTACAATATTTGAGAAATGTTTATTATAGCAATAAGAGAACAAAAAGAAATTAATTAAAATAGGTAATGCAGAATCAAAACTGTCACTCTTTGCAGATGATATAATGTTATAGTTAGAAAATCCTAGATAATCAAAGAAAAAGCTACTTTAAATTATTAACAACTTTACCAAAGTTGCAGGATACAAAATAAACCCACATAAATCACCAGCATTTCCATATATAAAAAAGTAAAAAAAAAAAAAAAAGTAAAGACCAGCACCAAAAAAATAGAAAAAGAAATTCCACTTAAAATAACTGTGGCTAATATAAAATACTTGGGAGTCTACCTCCCAAGACAAACGCAGGAACTATAAAACACTTTCTACAGAAATAAAGGCATATCTAAACAATTGGAAATATATTAATTGCTAATGGATAGGCAGAGTCAATATAATAAAAATGACAATTCTACCTAAGTTAATTTATTTGTGTGTAGTTTAAAATCTAAATTGTGGGTCCTAATCTGCTCCCCCCCCCCAGTCTTGCTGGAGGGGAGCTGGCTAAAATCACTGATAAATTCAGCAATAGTTTAGGCTTTTAAAGATTTATTAAAATATATATTATAGGGGGCAGCTAAGTGGTGCAGTGGATAAAGCACCCACCCTGGATTCAGTAGGGCCAGACACTTACTAGCTGTGTGACCCTGGGCAAGGCACTTAACCCTCATTGCCCTGCAAAAAAAAAAAATCAAAATATATTTTATAATTTAGTGAAGAGAGAGATTGAGAACAGATTCCTTATAGCATGGAAATTCTAGCTCAGATCAAATGTGGTATAGCCAGAGAGAAAAAATCAATTTCCTTTCCTAGCAGCCCACGTGAAATCTCTCACCACCAAACTTATGTCCTGAATGACAAGGGGAACTCCTGTTTTCCGTCTCTTGCCATGTGCCTGTTCCTCACCAAAAAAAGTTCTTCTGTGCATGAGTGTCCCCTTCCTAGTTCCTCTCTCCCTCCCCCAATAGGGAGGTCCTTCAAGCTGATTGGTTGAGAGTGGTCTCTTGCTGATGTCAGTAGTATATCAACATGTCACTTAGGGCCTGCCAGGTGTGGTCTCCATCTAATCATCCTTAAGGAGGTACTTAGTCAGTTTCTTATTCTCACCCAACTCAAAAAATACTAAATCAATCAGGTGGAGCCCTGGGTGTCTGCTAAATTCCATTATTTTACCACATTTGTTTAGTATTATACCAATCAAACTATCAATTTTTTTTATGGGGCAATGGGGGTTAAGTGACTTGACCAGGGTCACACAGCTAGTAAGTGTCAAATGTCTGAGGCCGGATTTGAACTCAGGTACTCCTGAATCCAGGGCCGGACCTTTATCCAAAGCGCCACCTAGCTGTCCCCAAAAATATTTTATAGAACTAAAAAAAATAAAAAAAATTTATCTGGAAAAACAGAAGTTCAAGGATATCTTGGGAATTAATGAAAAATACAAAAGAAGGTGATCTAGCCCTACCAGACCTCAAATTATATTATAAAGTGGCAATTGTCAAAACAATCTGGTACTGGCTAAGAAATAGGTAAATCACGAGAATAGAAATTACAGTATAATAAATGCCTATGGTAATCTAGTGTATGATAAACAGAAAAATAAAAACTTTCAGGACAAAAACTCTTTATCTGACAAAAACTGCTGGGAAAACTGAAAACCGAAATGGCAGAAACTAAGTTTAGAACAACATCTTACACTGTAAAGTAAAATACGGTCAAAATGAGTAAATGAGTTACACATAAAGGATGATACTCTAAGAAAATTAAAGGAGTAAGAAATTGTTTATCTTTTGGATTTGTGGGCAGAGGAAGACTTTAGGACCAAAGAAGACATAGAAAATGAACTTAAATGTAAAATACATAATTTTGATTCTATAAAATTAAAAAGCTTTTGCACAAGCAAAAGTATTATAACTAAGATTACAAGGGAAGTAGAAAACTGGAAAAGAATTTTTGAAACAAACATCTCTGATAAAGGCCTCATTTCTCAAATATATAAAGAACTGAGTCAAATTTATAAAAAAATACAAGTCATTCAACAATTGATAATGGTCAAAGGATATGAGCAGGCAGTTTTCAGACAAAGAAACCAAAACTATAATCATATGAAAAAAATGTTCTAGGTCATTATTGATCAGAGAAATGCAAATTAAAACAATGCTGACACCTATCAAAGTGGCAAATAGCAGAAAAACAAAATATTAGATGTTGGAGGGGCTGTGGAAAAGCTGGGATGCTAATCCACTGTTGTTGGAGTTTGCAAAGATCTAACCATTCTGGAGAGTGATTTGGAACTATTCCCAAAGGGCTATAGAATTGTGCATACCCTTTGATCCAGCAATACCACTTCTAACTTTATGTCCCAAAGACATTGCCAAAAAGAGAAAAATACCAACTTGTCCAAAAGTATTTATAGCATCCCTTTTTCTGGTGGCTAAGAATTAGAAATCTTCTTCAAGACTCTGCTGGAGTTCTATCTTTGGCTCAGATTCTTCTTTCTTAACTTAACTCTGTTAGCCAACAAACATTTATCTCATTTTGGGGAAGGACTCATAACTGCCATTCCTGATTCTGTGGACTATATCACTATGCCTCATCTGCCTCCTTACTCTACTGTTCCTTACTCTTCTCCCCATTGTGACTTTGTCCTATAATCTATATTTTATGGAAGGAACGGCTCAGAAAGCAATCAACCATCATACTCAGACAGACACCATAACTCCACTCAGGGACCTCATTCCTTTGCCCCTTTTGCTTCACCTTTTATGTGTTGTATTTCCTCATAACGTAAGTTTCTTGAAGAGATTCTTAGCTTAATAAATATTTGTTCACTGATTCTTACCTGAGATGTATACAGATCAAATGAGTAGCACCTCTGCTGTCTACTTTTCCTGATTAAAAAAAATACTAAATATAAATGAGAAACAAACCAATTACACCTTCATAAACATGACAGACTCTCTACGCATTCCAATTTGAGAATTAAAATTAAATAGATTCTATACTTATTCCCAAAAAGAGTGTGTCTGTATACTTTCCTTTCCTATAGATCCACTCACCATTCCTATAATTTTCCAAATTCAAATATCCCTTCCTATCACTCTCCTATATCTGTTGTCTTCCCCTATTAAAATATAAACTCTAAGACAAGGGCTGGGTAATTTGTCTATTTCCATCTGCTATAATTAAATAATTTCTTCATAGTAAATGCTTAAGAAATACACTTTTTATTATTTTACACATACATTCATACATAATATATTGAATGACAATGGAACATTTCGCCTTATATATTAGAAGAATCTTACATATTAGGATAATCTGGCTCATTATATAAAAGAAAACTGTAAGGTGTCATGCTTTTAAAAATCTAGGGAATGGCTTACTATGCCATAAAAATGATTAAAAATGAATAGGATTAGGAAATTGGAAGAAGATACCACTCAATTCTCTCATTAAAAAAAAAAAAAACAAAAATTCTTTGAGAATAAAAGGAGGAAAACTTCATTTTCCCCTTTTCTCAAAGTTCTTCTCTTTTCATTAATATCCTGTGGTGAATGAGAGAAAATCTGACTATGAGTCTTTTGAAAGATGTAAGCTTCTACATCCTGTTTTATTTTTGCGAAGATAGCTTTCTGGGCATATACAATCCTAGCCCATCTATTCCTATATAATCAGAAAAAAATAATGGTGCAATGTTCCACACCATCTGGTCTTTAATCTTAAAAATTGGTGAAGCCTAAAGTACTTTGTAATTGAGGAACCTAATGGTTCCTTTGTGGAAAACAACATGACCATATTCCCTACCCTCTACCCTTAAATATCTCTGATGTCTATTACTTGCGTAACCTTGAACATGTAACTTAATGTTCCTGGGCCTCAAAGTCCTTATCTGTAAAATAAAGGATTTGGATTAAATGGACTCTAAGTTTACTTCAAGCTCTAGACTGATGTTCCAATGATCCAATGTCCTTCTCCCCATAGCACATAACCTTTAATCTGTGTTGACTAGGACAGAATTGGCTTTTTGATAACTAAACCCTCCTTTACATGGGATAGGAATAACTTATTTTAATAAAAGAAGAAAAAATAAGCAAACACCAAGGTAAGGTCCATCAAAGATGCAAGATTGATAGTCACTGTTTTTCTTTGTAAGAGCCTGAACTTTAATAAAATAAGATCAATTGAAAATGAAATAATTTCATATAATATGTAGGAAAGATTATATCAAAATTCTTGTACAGCAAAGCAAAAACACTAAGGCAGACTGCACTAGATTGCTGAAGCTGCTTTTGGGGTAATGGAGAGGGTTAAGTTTTTCACACCAGCTCACTAAAGAAGTGATATGGCAAAAGAGAATATAAGTTGCATGCACCTGCGCCCCAATCTATAGATATAATTCATTGACCAGAAGAGTTGGAAGTAGCTTTAGAGTTAATAAAGTCTGATGTCCTCATTTGTAATGAGGACATTGAGGGCCAGTATGGATATGTAACTTCCCCATGCTAATATTGGGCCAAATCTTTCCAGGTCCTAGATAATCAGATATAGAACCCAATTTCCCTACATCTCTGTTTTTCCATTAAACCATGCTGAGTCTATATATGGAGTGCAGAGTTTGAAATTGAAATTATTTGCAAACACAAGGACCTTTTGGCAGCACATAGAGCACTTGGAGAGTTTAGTGGGCAGCTCCTCCATCTTCATCACTGGCTTACATCCATATCTTATTAACATGAGCCTAACAGTTTCTAAATGGGCATAATGCCACTGCAACAAATGTGTATATATGCTGTCATGAAAAATGTATTATGTACATCAAGCTTGAGTTTTATGGACAGAACTCTGATCCAGCAACATTGATGTGACCATCTGTGAGGGGCTTTTGCACCTAAGGTGAAAAAGATGTCCATAGCAGTTACTCAAGCTCAGAAATTAACCTTGAAAATCCCCAAACAGATACAATAGCCAAGATTCTGGCTTTCCCACAGCTACAACACTTCAAATATGGTATATGCTGTTCCTGCTACTACTAAAAATAAATCAAGATGTTTTAAAAACTTACTAAATATAAAGATGCCTATTTAAAACCTCCCATGGTTCATCTTTAGTTCTCTTTCCTTATCCATAAAATAAGGTTTATATAATGCCTAACTCAAAGAGTTGTTATGAGGATCAAATGACATAACCTACATGAAATATCTTCTAAGCCTTAAAGTGCGAAATAAATGTTAGAGGAGAATAAACATAAAGAGGAGTAGGGAAAAACAATAATCTATTCTATTAAATTATGCATTTGGTAAATTAGACTTAATAATTATTAGCCATATTTTATTGCATGAACATACAGATTATATTGACATTTTTTAAAGTTGTTATTGAAGGTGAATTCAATTTGATTTTAATTTAAAATACATATATAAGGATTGTAAGGATTTTTTTTGAAAGGGTGGGGAGCTATTGGGTGAGTTTTCTGTGTGATGTACATTCACAATCTCACCAATGCTACATGGGGTTAAAACTAAATATTTATTAAGAAGCTTTATTAACAAATTAAAAGGTAGCTTCTGCTTATTTGACATATTTTACCAAGTTAGATTGGAATTACGATGAGTAAGAGATCATTCTATTTAGAAAAAAAGTTAAACATAAGTGACTTGAAGTAAGTGGCACATTACATATTAGCTTTAGAAAGTACCACATCACTGATTTCCAAATAAAATGAGACTCAAAAACTAAACTTTACTCTCATTTTTTCCCTAATTTGTTAAATATTTCCCAATTACAGCTAAAAATACTAACAACCATTTAAAATGTGTTTGACTTCCAAATTCTTTCACTCCTTGAGAAAGCAAGGAATTTGGTGAATATTTGAAGTAATACAATGCATATTTTCATATTACCTAAGTTGTAAAACATAAGCAAAATAAAACAAAAGTAAAGTTTTAAAATTATTCTTAAATTTACTTGAGTTCAGCAATTCTGCCTCTTAGAAGATAGCATTTTTCATCATGGCTCCTTTGGAATTATCTTAGATCATTGACAGCATCAGAGTAGCAATATTTTTCATAAATTGATCATCTTTACAATATCATTTTGGTTGTGTACAATGTTATCCTGGTTCTTCTCTCTTCACTTTGCATGAGTTCATATAGTTTACCAAGGTTTTCTGAAACCATTCTGTCATTTCTTATATCCGAATAGCATTCCATCACAATTATATGAAGCATTTTATTCAATCATTCCCAAATTAATGGGCATTCCCTCAATTTTCAATTTCTTTGCCACCAAAAAAAGAGTTACTATGAATAGTTTTGTACACATAGGTCCTTTTCCTCCTTTCTTTGATCTCTTTAGAATATAGATAAAGTGGGGCAGCTAGGTGGCACAGTGGATAAAGCACCAGCCCAGGAGTCAGGAGTACCTGGGTTTGAATCCGGCCTCAGACACTTAACACTTACTAGCTGTGTGATCCTGGGCAAGTCACTTAACCCCAATTGCCTCACTAAAAAAAAAAATAATAATAATTTTAAAAAAGAATAGAGATTAAGTGATGTTATTGCTGGATCAAAGGGTATACACAGTTTTATAGCCTTTTGGGCATAGTTACAAATTCTTCTCCAGAATGGCCAAAATAGTTCACAACTCAACTAACAATGCATCAGTGTCCTAATTTTTCCACCTCTCATTCCTTTTTCATTTTCTTTTTGTGTCATATTAGGCAATCAAATAGGTATGAGTTAGTACCTCAGAGTTGTTTTAATTTGCAGTTCTTTAAGCAGTAGTGATTTAGAGAATCCTTTTTTTTTTTTTGTAACTATTGATAACTTTGATTTCTTCTTTTAAGAACTATCTGTTCATATCCTTTGACCATTTATCAACTGGGGAGTGGATCCCATTTTTCAAAAATTTGGCTAGTTGCTTTTATATTGGGATATAATAATTTCATCAGAAAACCTTGATATGAATATTCCCCCAGTTTCCTGTTTAACTTATGTCTTAGATTGCATTAGTTTTAATTGTTTAAAAGCTTTTTAATTTCATGCAAATAAAATTGTCTATTTTACTTCCAATAATACTCTTTAACTCTTTTTTGGTCATAAAATTTTCCCTTATCAGTAGAACTGAAAGGTTTTCCATTCTCCACTAATTTACCTATGATATTATCATTTATGTTTAAATCATTTATCCATTGTGATATTATCCTGATGTACAGTGTGAGAAGTTGGTCTTTGTCTAAGCTGTTTTCCAATTGTCCCAGCAATTATTGTCAAATGTTGAGTTCATAAACTCAAAGCTTAGATACTTAGGGTTATCAAACTCTAATATCATTTACTATTGGTCATTGCATGCCTAATTGATTTCACTGATCCACCTCTGTATTCCTTAGGTAATATTACATTGTTTTGATGATTGCATTTTTGTAAAATATTTTGTATCTGCAATGTCTAGGTCATCTCACTTGACATATTTTTTCAATTCTCTTTATTATCTTGACCTTTTTTCCTTCTAGAGGACTTTTATTATTTTTTTAGCTCTATAAAACAATTTTGATAATTGGATTGTTATGACACTGAATAAGTAAATTAATTTAGGTAGAATTGTCATTTTTATTATATTGGGTTTTCTTAAAAATGAGTAATATATATATTTCTCCAATTGTTTACATCTGTCTTTATTTGTGTGAAATGTGTTTTATAATTATCTTCCTATAATCCCTGGGCTTTTGTTGTCAGTTAGATTCCTAAGTGTTTTATGTTATCTGTAGTTATTTTAAATGAAATTTCTCTTTTTAAATTTATTTTTGATGGATTTTGGTGTTCATATATAAAATGTTGGATGATATATAGGTTTATTTTATATCCTATAATTCTGAAGGTTAATTGTTTCAACTAGTTTTTTTATTTAATTCTATAGAATTCTCTTTGTATGTCAATATCAAATGAAGTCATAGTTTCATTATTATTATCTATTTTTATTACTTCAATTTCTTTTTCTTTTTTTATTTCTATAACTAGCATTTCTAGTACAATATTGAATCACAGTGATGATAATAAGTATACTTGCTTCACTCTTGATCTTACTGGCAAGGCTACAAATTCATGCCCACCATAGATAATGCTTACTCTTGGTTTTATATCAATATTTCTTATCATTTTAAGAAAGAGTCCTGTGAATACTATTCTTTCTAAATTTTTTAATTGGAATGAGTGATGCATTTTGTTAAAGGCTTTTTCTGCATCTATAATTAACCATCTGATTTTTGTTTTTATTGGTATTGATATAACCAATTATGCAAATAGTTTTCCTAATAGTAAACCCAGCTTGGATACAAGCAATTTTGTTACCAAACAACATCAGGTCCTACATCCAATGCTAGCAAAGGGTTACCTTGTAATATCTTTCTGACCAGTCAGGTCCCTTTACCATCTCTGGCTTGAGAAATTTTAAAGCTGATACTTGTGGGAAAATAATCCATTATTTTCTCACATAGATCTTCTGTCAGCACCATATTTTTAAATGCTTGCTTAATAAGAATTTTAAATTTAATATGTCCAAACTTAATTATCTCCCCATATATTCTCTTCTGAACTTAGCTGTTTCTATCCATAATGTCCCAACCTTTCTTCTTGTTGTTCAGTCTTTTCAGTCATGTTCAATGCCTTCATCACCCAATTTCCGGTTTTCTTGGCAAAGATACTGGAGTGACTTGCCATTTCTTTTCCCAGTTCATTTTACATATGAGGAAATTGAGGGAAATGTTGTTAAGTGAATTGCCCAGAATTAGCATCTTTGCAATCTCAGTTATCGTCAACTTTTCACTTGCCCCTAACACAAGTTAATTTATAAAGATTAAGTAAGTAAAACCCAAGCAAATCAAGTGCTATAGAGTAAAGTAGCTACATAAGAAAATTGGATACAAATCCCCTCATTAGCCACAAGGACACCAAATGATAGATAACAAAACTTTCTTCTAGTCAGTAATGAGGAACATATCCATTACATAATTTTGAACAAGGACATTTCCTCTTTTTGATTGGCCAAAGCATGAGAAAATCAAAGTGTAATAACCACAAATTCTACCAGAATATGTTGTGGCATTTCACTGAAATCATAAGAACAAAGTTTTTACAGGAATATAGAACTTAAGTCATGAAATATTCACAGCATCAAATTGGTTTGGTTATTTCACTTCTACGCCACATATCCAATCAATTGCTCTCTCCTATCATTTATTATTCCATAAATTGCTTCAAATCCATCATATTTTTATCCCCTACACAAGTACAACCCTAGCTGAGTGCCCTATCAATTCTTATCTCCACTCTTTCCATAGTATCTCAATTGGCCTCTTTTCATGAAGTCACTTTTTCCCAAATCACTTGCTGAGTTCCCAAAATGATATTTCTAAAGCACAATTCTGCCCATATCACTCCACTGTTTAGTAAGCTCAAGTGTTTCTCCATTACCTTTATTATTAAATTCAATCTTTTACATTTGGAATTTAAAAGATTTTACAACCTGATTCAAATGTCCCTATTCTTCAGTCTAGCCCAAGGGTTTTTAAACTGTAGTCCAAGTGGTCTTTAGATAAATTTCATATAGTCAGTGAATTTGTTGTTGGATGAGAAAAAACTAAAACTTAATTCCATTGACATAATTGAAATTTTTCATTTCCTTCAGTTATTTAAAAACATTATTCTGAGAAGAGGTTCATACACTTCAACATATTTTCAAGGTTTTCCACCATATACATGCAAAAAACAAAGGTTAAGAGCCTCTAGTCTAGTCAAAGTGTCCTTCTGTCTCTGTCTCACACACATCATTCTATCCAACATTCTCTCAAACCTTCATCTCTTTCCTTCAAATCTTAGCTCAAGTATCACCATTATAAAGCCTTTTCTTAGTTCTTTAACTAATAGTGATCTTTCAATAATTATCTTGTATTTATGTGATATATACGCATACATACAATATACACATAGAAAAATATACACATATACATATATAACATGAGAGAGTTTTGTGTGTATGTATATATATAGAGGCATAAGTATGTGTATATATGGATATATATGTGTGTTTTGTGTGTATGTGAATACATATATAGACATATATGTATGTATCAATCTATCTATCTGTCTTATATGTGTCTACATTGTTTCCTTCTATGGAATGTAAATCCACTGAGGCCAGGGATTGTTTCATTATGACTTTGTATACCTAACACAGGAAAGAACACAACATAATGTGATAAAAGCTGGCTCTGGGTTCGGAGGACCCGTGGTTCAAATTTATTTTATACACACACACACACACACACACACACACACACACACACACACACAGACTTTCTAGAGATATTGTATGCCAATTTAAAGTTAATATGTTTATAGAAATTAAAACTGATAGGTAATTTATTAATTGATAGCTATTGAATATAGAAATATGATTATAATTATTAAATTTCATACTAATTTTGATGTTCTTGGTAATTACACTCAATAAGGAATTATTTGGAAGCTGTAAGTTTCCTTCCCCTTCATTCCTTTTCCTTCAGTTCAGTTGATTATATGGATATGTATTTCCATACAAAAAAAATCATTGACTATATAATAAAATAGTAGCTTCACAATAGCTGCTTTATAAAATTAATATCTGTTGAGGAAAAATGTGATGCCTGTCTGCTTATTCTAAAAATAACCCCAAAAAAGCTACTTCTTATAGAATTTATTCCTCCTTGTTATAGGCTTCATTGAGATTAGACTTTATTTTTCTATATGAAACATTATGTAGGTTAGGTCATAATGACATTAATGAAAGGAGACGTCATGCCACCTGAATTGCTCAGCTTACAAAGACCCCTGTCTCTCATCCTCATTGTCATTTTTACCTCTTTTTCAGTTTAACTCTGTCTTGCTAAAGTCTAAAAGATACCTTTGAATCTCCCACTGTGAGGTGAATAAAAATTAATAAGAAGACCATCTTTTAACTCTCTTGAAAGATACATTTTACATGAAGCCTAAAGAAATAAGGAGAGAGTAAATTATCACCAGAAGAACAGATTTTGGAGTCTAAATGAATAATCATCACCAGAAGACTTAGTCTCCCTTCTCTTTGACTTAATTTGCATCTACCACATACTTTTATTTACTGGCTCATAATATTCCAAACAACCAAAGCAGCTTTAAGTATTTCCCACAGCACACTAGTACTCCATCACAATCATATGCTAAAAAATTTTTTAGCTTCCGTCTTTGTTAAACATTTCCTTTTTCACCACAATTCTTTTTCACCACAAAAAGAATGGTTATAAATATTTTTGTACATAGGTCATTTTTGGTTTCTTTTGATGTCTTAGAAATATAGAGTAGTGGTATAGCTTGATTAAATTATAATGCACAATTTTAAAGCTCTTTGAGCCTAATTCCAAATTGTTCTTCCAATGATTTGACCAGTTCACTACTCCACCTCTACTCTGTTAGTGTACTATTTCCTGCCCCCACCCCCATCCCCCTCAAGCATTTGTCCTTTCTGATGAGGTTTGTACCTCAGTTGTTTTTAATTCACCTTTTCTAAACAGTAGCGATTAAGAGTAATTATATTACTATGGACAGCTTTAATATCTTCTGAAAATTTACTTTTCATATACTTTTTACCATTTATCAATTGAGGAATGGCTCTATTTTTTTTAATAAATTTGGTTCAGCTCTATAAGCAGTATGTATTTGAGAACTGAGGCCTTTATCAGAGAAATTTGGATATAATTGTTTCATATTAGGTTTATTATTTTCTATGGTTACTTTTTAGCAAAATGTAGTTTCCCTAATTATCCCTTTTGATTAGGTCTATTTTTGCTTTTACTATATCTGAGATCATAATTGTTGTTGGTTTTTTAATTTAGCTAAACACAATTACATTATGCTCTAGCCTTATTATTTTATTTCTATGTCCATCTTTCTTGTATAAAGTGTGTCCTATAGGGGCAGCTAGGTGGCACAGTAGATAAAGCAATGGCCCTGGATTCAGGAGTACCTGAGTTCAAATCGAGCCTGAGACACTTGAAACTTACTAGCTGTGTGGACCCTGGGCAAGTCAACTTAACCCCCATTGCCTGCAAAGGCAAAACAAAACAACACAAACAAAAAAACCCAACAAAAGTGTGTCTCTTTTATACCACATACTATTGGATTTTAATCATTGGATTGGATTTTTAATCCATTTTGTTATCCACTTTTGTAAATGAGTTCATCCCATTTACATTCATGATAACTCGCTTTTTTTCCAGCTTCCATTGCATTTTTTGTTTCTTCTGCTCTTTTTATCCTTGTCCCTCCCTCAAGAGTCTATTTTGCTTTTAACTACTGCCTCCTTTAATCTGTCCTCCTTTCTTTTATCATTTCCCCACCTTTTCCTTTAAGCCCTTTTCCTTTCCCTTCTATTTCACTATTCATATAATATGAGTGTGTGTGTATGTGTGTGTATATGTGTGTGTGAATACTTCCATTTTTTAACTAATGTAAATGAGAGTAAATTTTAACCATGGACTTCCACCCTAACATGTTCCCCCTTCTTTGTAAAAGCTCTTTTTTTTTTTTTGTGACCCTTTATGTGAGAAAAATTTCCCCTCTTAATATATTGTATTACTTTTACTGATATCTTTTTTAAAATATTTAAAGATCATTCCAAAATAAACAATATCATTTTTACACCCTCTCTTTATGTAAACATCTTTTAACTGTCCTAGTAATGATAAAGTTCTTAGGATTTAAATATATCTTCTTCCCATGGAATTGTATTGTATTGTATTGAGACCCTTATGATTGCTTTTTCATGTTTACTTTTTTTATGTTTCTGGTTTAGTTTTTTTGTTTGAATGTCAAATACTCTGTTCAAACTTTGGTCTTTTCATTGTGAATGTGTAAAATTCCTCTATTTCATTAAATATATATTTTTTCCCTGAAAAGTTATATTCAGTTTTCCTGGGTAGGTTTTTCTTGGTTGTGATCCTAGCTCCTTTAAATTTTAAAATGTCACATTTCAAGCCCTTGCTCCCTTAAACAAGAACACACACCTAAAGCTCAAATGATCTGACTGTGGTTCCACAATATTTGAATTGCTTCTTTCTGACTACTTAATGTATTACTCCCTTGTGATCAACAATCTCCAATCTTGGAAGTCTAACTCAGAAATGGATATGTTCAATAGAATTGCCAAATCAGTGAAAGCTTATACCAGTGTCATCAATTGGTCCCCCTATAATATCTTTCTGATGAGTTATTACATGTTTAGGCTTGATAGCTTCTCCAGCTTCTGCTGGTGCCATGGCCACTATAGCTACTGCTTGTGTGTGTGTGTTTGTGTGTGTGTGTGTGTGTGTGTGTTGTAGGGCTCTGGAAATGGCTCCCATCCTGGTGTCACAAACTTCTTCCTATCTCCTCAGGCCATAAAAACATTTGCCTCAATTGACTTTTTCTTGACTGTGCCCACTGCAGAATTTAATTTGATGTATTATTTTTAAATTTGTTTGGAGGAGAATGTTGAGGGGTGCCTTCAAATGACACCTTCCAGGTTTTTTTTAATTTTTATTATTTATTGAATTAAGGTCCAATTTAGTTTATCTTTTAAAATAAAAATACATATATTTTCTAACTCCTTAGGAAAAATGGTGTAAACTATCTTACATTTATATCTTTTAACCTTTTGTACCATACTTGTTGTGAACACCTTACTATTTCTTTGCAAAAGTCTTTATTGAACTCATTGGCAGGACAAGTAATCTCATCTACATTCTTCATTCAAAAATATGTATAGTGATACAGAGGCACAAAAGGGTTAAGGACTTCTCTGAAGCAAGGAAATTTAAGATCTTTGGTCTAGAACCCAGGTATCATGACTACCATCTATGTATTCATTGTACCATACTTCTATCTGGAGAATGATACCTAAAGTATTACTTAATTGATTTTACTAATGTAATATGTGTTTAAGAAGTTACATTTTAATGCATTATATTTATTTTACTATTACTGGAAATAGAATAGCTGAGATAATTTTAACATAGCATTATCTATTGTTTAGTCCTTTCCTATCTCACAAGTTAGAAGGAATCAATCTAAAACTAAGCTGTGATACTTTTATTAGCATTGGCATTGTGTGTGTGTGTGTGTGTTTGTGTTTTAAAAATTAGATTTGATTGGGCAGCTAGGTAGCACAGTGCATAGAGCACCAGTCCTGGAGTCAAGAGTACCTGAGTTCAAATCTGGCCTCAGATGCTTGACACTAGCTATGTGACTCTGGGCAAGTCACTTAACCCCAATTGCCTCACCAAAAACAAACAAAAAAATTAGATTTAATTAAGAAGGAACTTTTTAGGCACTAACTAGGGGGAGGAAGGGAAACTGGTTATTCTTGGTGATGTAGGGAATTAAACCAGGATAAAAATGTTATGAAAAACTGGGAATTAAATTTTTGTCTGTATTTCTGTGCCCTATGACATGCTCCATGACCACAACATACTTAAGTATTCTTTGAAAGCAATTTTAGTCTGCAGTTCTTAAGAATACTTAACCAGTTTTCTTTATGCTACTGGTAGTTTACTATTTTTATGACTTCGAAGATCTTTCATCATTTCCTCATGAGAAGTTAAGGGGCATATTCTTTGATCCCATGGACATGCTAAGGAAAATAGGCAAGTTTGAATGTAGTTTGTATAGATATTTATTAATGATTTCCTATAATTATGAGTAATGTAGAAATTTACTTTTTCTCTCTTGGTTAAACCATTTTATTTAAAAAATATATATATATACACATATATACATATATAATCTGCATATATGTATATATATACATATTATGTATAATTTACCTTTTTCCTAAGAAAGCTTCAAACATTTTATATATGTTGTACTTATTAATTCTAAAATCCACTTATGAATTTTGATGAGATGTTCAATTGTGTCCAACTTTTCATGACACCATCAATCATAGCATGCCAGGTCCTCCCATCTTTAACTATATCTTTTTTTTTTTTTTTTTGTGGGTTAATGAGGGTTAAGTGACTTGCCCAGGATCACACAGCTAGTAAGTATAGTAAGTGTCAAGTGTCTGAGGCCATATTTGAACTCAGATCCTCCTGAATCCAGGGCTGGTGCTTTATCCACTGTACCACCTAGTTGTCTTCCACTATATCTTGAAGTCTGTTCAAGTTCATATTCACCGCTTCCATAACGGTAACTTTTCATTTCATCCTCTGCTATCTCTTTTTCCTTTTGTCTTCAATCTTTCCCAACAATGGGATCTCTTTTAATGATTCTCATCTTTATGTGGCCAAAGTATGTAAGCTTCAACTTCAGTATTTAATCTTCTAGTGGATAGCTTAAGGTAATTGCCTTAAGTATTGACTGATTTCATCAATTTTCTGTCCAACAGGACTCTCAAATGTTTTCACAATTCAAAAGTGTCCTTTCAGCAATGCCCAGATTAATTTATAGGCCAACTCTCATAGCCATACATTGTTACTGGAAAAACAACAACAAACAACTAAGGC